>NC_079446.1:46806487-46856487 GCF_903798145.1 Danio aesculapii | reverse complement strand
ATATATATATATATATATATATATATATATATACATATACATATATAGTGGTGAGAGGAGGAATTAAAAACACAACACAAAGACTGCGGATTCTCAAGCAAAAGCCCTGGATGGTGATTTATTTACAATATGCAAAAGGTGAAAGTGCAATGAAGGTAAGTAGTGCCCAGGAGGCTTCTGGCTGGTGAGTATGGGTGTGCAAAAGTGGTGTAGGTGTCAATCTTATCCTCTGCAATCTGGAGAGAGATCTTAGTATCTGGGTAAGTCTGGAGTTTGTAGCCCCACTGTATTTCGTCTCTTACTGATTGCTTGCAGGTGGTGGTTGGTGCTGATGAGGTGAGTCCAGGTGACAGGTATTTGGCTATATATATATATATATATATATACATATATGTGTGTATACTGCACCCAACATAAATGAGTACAGCCCTATTTTCAAAAAAGATATACACTCATGGGCCACTTTATTAGTTACACCTTACTAGTATCGTGTTGGACTCCCTTTTGCCTTCAGAACTGCCTTAATCCTTCATGTAATAGATTCAACAAGGTACTGGAAATATTCCTCTGAGATTTTGCTCCATATTGACATGACAGCATCACACAGTTACTGCAGATCTGTCGGCTGCACATCCATGATGTGAATCTCCCGTTCCACCACATCCCAAAGGTGCTCTATTGGATTGAGCTCTGGTGACTGTGGAGGCCATTTGAGTACAGTGAACTCATTGTCATGTTCGAGAAACCAGTCTGAGATGATTCACGCTTTATGACATGGTGCGTTATCCTGCTTTAAGTAGCCATCAGTAGATGGGTACACTGTGGTCATAAAGAGATGGACATGGTCAGCTACAGTACTCTGGTAGGCTGTGGCGTTGACATGATGCTCAATTGGTACTAATGAGCCCAAAGTGTGCCAAGAAAACAATTCTCACACCATTACACCACCACCAGCAGCCTGAACTATTGATCCAAGACAGGATGGATCCATGCTTTCATGTTGTTGAGGCCAAATTCTGACCCGACCATCCGAATGTTGCAGCAGAAATGGAGACTCATCAGACCAGGCAACGTTTCTCCAATCTTCTATTGTCCAGTTTTGGTGAGCCTGTGTGAATTGTAGCCTCAGTTTCCTGTTCTTAGCTGACAGGAGTGGCACCCGGTGTGGTCTTCTGCTGCTGTAGCCCATCCGCCTTAAGGTTGGACGTGTTGTGTGTTCAGAGATGCTCTTCTGCAGACATCGGTTGTAACGAGTGGTTATTTGAGTTACTGTTGCCCTTCTATCAGCTGGAACCAGTCTGGCCATTCTCCTCTGACATCAACAAGGCATTTGCACTCACAGAACTGCCGCTCACTGGACATTTTCACTTTTTCAGACCATTCTCTGTAAACCCTAGAGATGGTTGTGCGTGAAAATCCCAGTAGATCAGTAGTTTCTGAAATACTCAGACCAGCCCATCTGGCACCAACAACCATGCCACATTCAAAGTCACTTAAATCAACTTTCTTCCCCATTCTGATGCTCACTTTGAACGTATATACACATAAATATTACAATGTAGACAATATATAATTAAAATGCTTGCCAAGATTAAAAGTAACCACAAGATCACAACACAATCAATATCACATTAACTTTATTACAAACATAAATCAAAACAAAAAGACAGCCATCAGTTTGAGCACACAGTGAACATGATGCAGAAGAGTTTAGTAAATGCCGTATGTTTGCTGCGCTCCGTCTCGGTATCGGTCCAAGTATCTGAGGGGCTGTCCGTGAGGGTATTTCCTCTGTGGAGGGTGATAAACCGGAGGTCTCTGGTACTCAAACACCGGCTCTCTCATTTCTGCACAAAACAATCACGTCATCATTGAATTAATAGAGTTACAAGCCTTTTCACAAGCTTAGTTTGAAGCCTAGTGTGAATGTTGTGGTTTGTAAGGAAGCTCGTATCCGCCTTAAACAATGATTAATCTGTGGGAGTTGTGGTGTGTTTCCCTTTCAGAAATTTAACACTTTCATGGCAGTTTCATGGCAAAAACAGGTCAAATTTATAAATAGTTACATAAGGTGGAGAAAACCGATGCAAACACAGGGAGAACATTCAAACTCCACACTGAAATGCCAACTGGCCCAGCTGGGACTTGAACCAGCGACCTTCTTGCTGTGAGGCGACAGTGCTAACCACTGTGCCACCATGCTGCCTCTGTTTTTTTAATCTTATAATGTCAACAAACTACACCTAGACTATTTATATATATAACCTGTAGCTAAAAATACAATGACTAAAACTTCAAGATCATCTTTACAAGTGTAGCTTCCTCATAGCATTCACTCACTTAGGATGTTGTGAAAGGTTTGCGTGACGGACTGATCCCACTGACACTGGAAAAAAGCCAGACCAGCAGGCGTAATCAGATCCTGGTGCTTCCTGTAGAAATCCAGCGTTTGGAAACTCCGCTGCTTCAGACTGTCGCTAAAAAACAGACACAAACGATGGAAGTCAGAATCATTAGCCACCCTGGATATTTTAATGTTATGTTTAAGTCATTAGCCCCTTTCACACAGCGATACTGGTAAATATCTGGAAAATTTACGGCACTTTACCAGTAAATAAACAAAAAACCGCTGTTCACACAGGCGAGGACGTTACGGATTTTTTCCGGAAAAGACCATTCACACATCCATTCCAAAACACCGATAAATTCTGACATCAACCAGAAATGACCACTAAACGGCTGGGTCTGTATTTGTAAACATTTGACTCCATTACAAACTCTGTGGATGGATCAGTATAGTGAACAACTTCGATGAAAACATATAGAGCAACACTTTCGCATGTCGAGATGCAGATATGTGTGTGTGCTGGCGCTCACCGGCTGCTTCACGGGCACACGCGACTTGTCAAGCAACTGAAGGAAGCAGAGCTTGAAGGTAAACAAACAACGGCTTGTCATAAGCATCTTATCGATAATTATTTACACTGTTGGCATTAAGATGAACATATAAACGTTATCTGACTAACTTCTAGCAGTTAAATGTGTCTGGGAAAATCTTCAAAGACTTTTATTTTAATAAACCGCGCGGACGTGAATGCGTCTGAGTGTTCTGATTGGCTACATCAGACGTCTCACGTCAGCGCGTTCTGAACGTGAACGCGCTCTTTCCGGCAATCTTCCTTCTGCGTTCACACAGCGCAGCATTCCGGCAAATTACCGGTAATGTTAAAAAAACTTCTCTTTCCGGAAAATGGCCGGAACGAATTTACCGGGATTTCCAAAAAGGGCCTGTTCACACCAAGCGGCAAACTCCCGCTCTCCCTCGGGAAGCCAATAGGAAAGTAACTGAAACTGCAATTCATCAAAATTCCGCTAGTCCTGGCTCCATAATAGAGCAAGTTGCAATTGAGCCCACTGTTAGAATGGCCAACTTTACAGCAGAAAAAAAGGTGTTTACAGCCTGGTACAAAGAACGATTTTGGTTCATATAGCTATTATTACTCTCCATGACAACTGTGAGGGGGGTAAATTTTTTTATAACTCATCCATTTCCTTTATATTAGGTTATATTAAGTCTGCACAATTAAGGGCGTGGCCACTTGAGTGACAGCTAGGTCACTGGTCGCCGTCACTTCACCTCAGCTGAATCCGGCAGATTAGCCACTGATCTCGGCATATTCATCGTATTTTTGTGTTGTTTTATGTGGCTTTACACAGTCAGCTGCCTTTTGGACTTATTTCTTACAATTATCAGATAATATGGGATGCTGTGTGCACTTAATTGTGCTCACAAACCATTTATGTGGTCTCCGTTTCCCATGTGACTAAAGTTATATACTTGTATACCATCTCTATAAATGTATTTGTTTTATTCAAGATCATTTATCATTAATATTTTTCTTTAGAGCTGTAAAGCACTCCAGAATGTGACAGATTGATTAGCTGTAGGCTCTAGATCAGTCATCTGAAGCGTTATCATACAGTGTTATGCTGGAGTTCATCAATTTACTAACACAGACTATATATGAAGTGTTTGGAAGTAATTCGCGTTTTCCTCCTTTAGAAAAACATCATAAGAGCAATGTTTAGTGGCTCAATGTATTACTACAGTGTTTTTAAAAGTCTAAACACTTTATTGATATAGTGTACAGCCAAGCACATGTGGTCAGAACACAAACGAGTCGCAGGTAATAAAGTATCAAGCGTTTCTCCCAAAGTAAAGTCTGTCTGCCAGGTCTAAGCAAAGTGCCAGCAGGTGTCTGTAGCTCCGCCCACTCTCCGCCTCTTTGCCCTTGTTTGGTATCCCGCCTTGGGTGCGATGACGCGCGAACAAAATGGCGACGGTTGGCCGCGCCTACTTGTAGCTTCTTTTGCAGTGTTCAGAAACCTATGGGTGACGTCACGGATGCTACGTCCATATATTTTACAGTCTATAGTTCACACATAAAGATCTTTCCGGGAAATTGCCGGTAATTTTCCGTAAAGGTCTGTATGTGTGAAAGGAGCTACTGTATTAACAGTGGTTTGATCTGTAAACAAATATTGCTTAAGAGGGCTAATAATATTGACCTTAAAATGGGTTAAAGAAAATTTAAAACTGCTTTTATTGTAGCTGAAATAAAAGAAATAAGACTTACCCTAGAAGGAAAAAAATATAGGAAATACTGTGAAAAATTCCTGAATCTGTTAAACATCATTTGGGAAATATTGGAAAAACAATGCACAGGAGGGCGAATAATTCTGACTTCATCTGTATATTAGGCTATTGCACAATAACTTTTATGGCAATATTGGGAGTTGCAGTGTTGAGGGGTTTTTCTGTGGGTTTTTCCTCAATCACAGAGGAGATCTGTCTCTGCTGTCCTGCACACACCCAGAGATTACAAACATTTTATTTGGGGAAAACAAATACTTCTTTGTTATGACATGGAAAAGATTGTTCTTTCCTTCTTTTCTGAGAATATTAATGGTTCATTTGTGTGTAATGACAGATCTGAGATTATTATCTGGTGAAAGAATCTCCAGAAGTCACAGCTTTCATTCTGATAGACAATGAAATAATAAACAGAAAGTTAAAGGGTGGCACGGTGGCTCAGTGGTTAGCACTGTCGCCTTACAGCAAGAAGGTTGCTGGTTCGATTAACTAAATTGCTTGTACTGAACGAGAGTGTGTGGGTGTTTCCCAGTACTGGGTTGCAGCTGGAAAGGCATCCGCTGTGTAAAACGTATGCTGGAATAGTTGGCGGTTCATTCCGCTGTGGCGACCCCTGATGAATAAAGGGACTAAGCCGAAGGAAAATGAATGAATATTGTTTTTTAATATAACTTTCATTAATCATGTTTTTTATGTAGTTCATTAGTAAATGCACAACTTTAGAAATGATTTTAAAATATAATAACAATTTAGTTATTTGAACAAATAAATATTTATATTTTGATATAATTTATAAATAAATCATTAATCATTATTATTGTATATACACAAGCCAAAGATGAAACATCCTGTCAATGCCTGCTTCAAAAATACATTTACAAAATATATATACAAATTAAAAGCATATTAAATGTCAAAACATGAGTGAAATCCATAAAATAACATGTGAAAACAACCATTTTAATAAATAATAATAATTATTATTATTTTTATACTAATAATATATATATATATATATATATATTAATAAATAAAATGTTATAATTAATAAATACATAATAATTATATAATAGTTGAATGAATATTACAAATATAACATTTAATATGAACTCAAATATTTGTTTATACACTTGAACTGTGAACTGCCAAGAAGAAATATTAATTTCATGCCGTTTCATTAGATTTACTTAAATTACTAAACCTACAATAATAAAAGCATTGATTAAAAATTAAATAAGAATTTAAATGAGTAAATAATAATAACTAAATAATCAATAGTATAATCAAAGTCTCTTTAAGGCTATAGTATTTGATATAATAGTCAATAGGTAATAATTATAATTATATAGGTCAATAATTATAATTATATACTTATTATTATTGTTTTTTATTATTAATAATAATAAATTATGATGATAATTATATAAATAATTAATTAATTATTATTCATTTTATATATATACACACCAAGCCATGCAATATTTCTGTAATAACAGCACTCTTACAGCCTCTTCACACTTCATTACTCCGCACACATAGAGTGACAGCAGATCAATAAACTCACTACAGTTCGACAAATATTGCAGCTGTTGGACAATATAATGTACTTTTGAGGCTTATTTAGGCAAGAATGTTGTTGTTTAGATTGTATCTATGCAGTTTATTTGTAAGGATAGTGACTATTTAAAATATTTTTAATTTCTGAGATTCAGTGCGTTGGCGGGCATCAGCCTGTCATACTGAGCAGAGCAAAGACGGTTGACACTCCACCACAAGATGGCGACAGAGACCTCACAATAAGCCAATAAGGAAAAAAATCAGCATAAAACTACAAACTACAGCTGATCAAATCATTATTAAACTGGTAAGTGACATTCTATGTTGAGCTCTTTCTTTTGTATGTTTCAGTGCTGTATTTATACCATAGTGTATTGACGCAATGTATGTACTTTGTGTTGTCCACTGTTACTGTTACTTTATGGTTGGTCAACTGTTTGTTTCTAATGAGTCTCCTGTTTTCGTTACTACACACTAGTTCAGTAAAAAGAAGAAATTCCTGCATTTGTGTAGTGGTTTTCCTCATCGCAAACACGCAGCAATCTACTAGTGTTAGCATTGCTTTGGCTTTTTTTTGGGTTAATTATTGTGATCTCCCGATTGCAACAGAGAAATACTGGGAAATCTCTGTAGACTGATGGCATTTCATGCGGTTCAGCCTTATAATCTTAAAATGTGAGCAAAATCAGCTGTTTTGTCATCATTTTAGACATTACACTAGAGAATCATTCAAACATTAGCTCTAAAGTGACATTAGTGAATGAGCAACGGTTTCTGCTGTTCTGACGTCAGCTGCAGATGTGAATGAACGGTGGAAGAAAGTAGTTCCTAATACGAAAGGGTTTTGAGACTCTTTGTGTTTGATCTTCCTTTTTATATACACGATTGTGCCATTGAACTGTTGTATAAATGCAGTATTACATGAGTAGCAGTGCGATGTGGCTGTATATCATCACTGGTGGGACACTAAAGCTTGGTTTATACTTCTGCATCGAGTGATCGGCGTGACCCACGGCGCATACCTTGCGCATTGTCATGCATTTATACTTCTGCGCGCTGTTTGTGTTGCTCTGCAATAACACTTCCGAAACACTAGCTGGCAGTGAGGTGTTTATGTTTCTCTGTGTCGAGTTTCTCTGCTGGTGCTTTGTTTTTTCTGAGCGCTACCTTAATGTACAAGTGGCTCAAACAAATCAGCCTTGAGGCACTCCGCTAACGCACGCCTCGAGATTGTGACATTTTATAAATATTAATGAATAACTAATGAATAAATAGCTAAATATTATATATATATATATATATATATATATATATATATATATATATATATATATATATATAAATATTATATACATATATATATATATATATATATATAAATATTATATACATATATATATATATATATATATATATATATATATATATATATATATATATATATATATATATAAAAATGAGAACATCTTATTTGGCCTTTTTCTTTCTCTTTTAAATCAGAGCTGCTTGACTGATGCAGTATGGTTTTTGTTCTCAGTAATGTTGCCTCACCATGGGACGGGTCTGACATCAGAGCCAAAATCCACCAGTGCGTCCTGTTTGAACAGAATGAAGATGAATCGGTGCAGGCCTGTTCCTTTGGCGGGGAACGGACTTAAGTATGGGCAGATCTGATCTCCGGATGCCACAGCACGTCCAGGGATATTCCCACTGGAAACAGATGCAGAGTTCATTAGGTCAGTTTTAGATCAGGGTTTTCCAGCCAGACTGATGTCTGTGTGGACTGATGTCGGAAACTCTTACAAAGAGCTGGGGGTATCTGGGTTTTATTATTAGAGACTGAAAAAATACTCACACGAGCCAGTGAAGATATTCCTGCTCTCCATCTAGCAGATGCTCATCTGCAAACACACGCGTATGTTAATAATCACTCTAGACCCCTACACCCCCTAGTGGAGAAACTGCAGTTCAACTACTTTCAAATTAATACATTTGTTATATTTGTATTCCCAGCTGGGTCAGTTGGCATTTCTGTGTGGAGTTTGCATGTTCTTCCCATGTTGACATGGGTTTTCTCCGGTGCTCTGGTTTCCCCCACAGTCCAAACACATGCGCTCTAGGGCAATTGAGTAGGCTAAATTGTCCGTAGTGTATGTGTGTCTAGGAGTGTGAACGTATGTTTCCCAGTGCTGGGTGGCAGCTGGAAGAGCATCCGCTGCGTAAAACATATGCTGGATAAGTTGGTGGTTCATTCCCCTGTGGCGACCCCAGATTAATAAAGGGACTGAGCCGAAAAAAAAATGAATGAATGAATATTTGTATTTTTATACGCGAGTGAGAAAATTGCAGCTTAAAAGAAAAGTTAAAATGTAAATGATCAAACTGCAGCTTAATTTTTTAAATGATTTGCAATATTTGTATTTGTTTATCTACATTTAAAATTATTTTTATAACTATTTACATAAAGGTCTTTTTCAGAAATATTTTCATGTTATCACCTGCAATCAAAAAACTGCAGTTTCTTATCCATACATTTGCAACATTTTTGTTTATATGTGAATAAAAAAGCAATATAAAATTACTAAAATGTGAAATATCAAACTGCAGTCAATTTTTTACAGCATCGCATTTGTAATATTTTTTTGTTTATGTGTATAAAATGCTAAATAAAAAGGTTAGAATGTAAAATATTAAGCTGCAGGTAAATTATTAGATTTGCAATGTTTTTGTTTATAAAAATTTCAAATTATTCATATAACTTTATATAAAGTTCAATATTTTAACTGCAGTTAAATATTTCATTACATTACATTAATTAGATTAATATATATATAGATTAATATATATTAATATATACATTAATACATATATATAAAAAATCAGGGCTTGGCATTAACTTTTTTGATCACCAGCCACTGTGGCTAGTAGTTTCCAATGTTACTAGCCACTCGCCATTTTCACTAGCCACAATTTTATTGTTGGGAAAATATATTTTATATGCATAAATTTGACTGTGGCATGCTAAAATTACCTAATTTAGATTGTGTTTTTTCCCCTTGCCTCCTCATTCATTAAACTGTTTTTTGTTTATGAGCTTACTCAATAAGCATGAGCAAATGGGTTATGTTTTTATAAAAAAAAAAAAAAGGGTCGCATTGAAATTAGTTTTCTTTTACAGGACTTTTCAGGAGTCAACACAATAAGGATTTACCTTTTTTCCTCTGGCCACACCAAACTAATTATTTCCTTGCCACAAATTTTAAATAATGTGTCAAAACAAGCACAATACTGCTGTATACATACACTTTATTTAACTCAACAGCTGACATTTTAAAAGTAAATATTCTCACGCATCTAAAACTATGCACAGTGGTCTGTTCTGGCTCAAGATCCCAGATCACTAGTTAACTATGCATACAACAACATATTAAAGCAATATTAATATAAAGGATGATTATTAAACTATATTAACAAAAATAACAGCAAGCAAAAGAAAGCGGGTAAAAACTTTCAGTGCGGGATAATGAAAGAATGATGCCACGCACATGGTTAATGTTAGGCCAATTAATAATCTGTTCAAAGAATGGTTAAAGCGAAAGCGACAACAACTGCTGCTGCTCACAAAGAATCTCGAGCCCTTGAAGGACTGTGGGTGCAAGAGCATCGCACTAGTTTCGTTTCCAGGCACGGTTGCTTTGAGTAAGGACACTGCACAGGAGCTTTTAAACACTCGTGCGCATCAAATCATTTGTGCGCGCGACACTAAATCCCTCATCAGTGAGTGAGGAAAGCCTGTCTCACCGTGCGCATGATCCTCTCATTCGTATTCACCTGCTTTCTTTTGCTCGCGTGAAAAGCTGTTTTTGTCAGTCGTGCTGCTTCTCGATTCTAAGATCACATTTGTACACATATACACAACCAGTCATAAACTAACAGTCTAATCTGTGGTGACAGCGAGCCAGCACTGGCAATTTAAAAATGAGTTTCAGCCAGCTAAAGGGTTGTTGCTAGATCGGATATAGATGCAGTTAATGAGAATAATTTATGTTATTTATAAAATTTCCCATTTATTGTATTTTAATAACTTCTACCCTCACCCCAACTCTAAACCCAACCATCACAGTAACGTAAAACAGTAGTTGTAGAGAGTATTATTTATGTTATCTATTAAATTACCTAATAAACTGTATTTTATAACGTCTACCCTCACCCCAACTCTAAACCCAACCATCACAGTAACGTAAAAACAGTAGTCGTACAGAGTATTATTTATGTTATCTAATAAATTACCCAATAAATTGTATTTTATAATGCCTACCCCCACCCCAACGCCTAACCCAATCGTCACAGTACTGTACAAATATAAGTTATTGTTATACAGTGTCATAAAAAATGCTGCTATATTAATGTGCATATCGCACTTCCAGCCAGCCGTGCATCCGATCTAGACTTTACCCAGACAAAGTGTTAAGTGGGAGTGGCTGTCTAACCCGCCACAACCGAAATCTACCCGCATTTGGCGGGTGTTAATGTAAATAATATATATATATATATATATATATATATATATATATATATATATATATATATATATATATATATATATATATATATATATATATATATATATATATATATATATATAAAATATTATTACTATTAATAGAATTTTAATAATTTTAATAGGTTTTATGATTTATGCACAAAAAATATTATTTTAATGGAAAACTTTGCACATTAGATTTCCAATAACAATAACAGAAGCAATAAAATATCATTTAAATGTAATCATAATAAAACTTTGAATATATTAATAAAAACTCTGATAACACAATAATAATACTCAGGCATGTGATCATCCGAGGGCAAAAAATAAGACAAGACCCCCGCCCCCTTTAAAAAATAAAAAATAAAATAATAATAATAATAATCTTGCGTATTGTCAGCGGCTTTGTCATGTACGCGCGCATTATAGGACTATATTATATACACAATGGCCTAATATGTCATCCCTGAATGACGTCTGGAATGAAGCAGGTAATGCTCTTTCTTATACGCAAACCCCACCTCAAAAAAACAATTCAGGTTAACAAATTACAGGGGTCGCCTCATTGAGCTTGGAAAATACAGAAATCTGCACAGAATTATTACTAGTAATCTAATTCTAATAATGGTTTAACAGTAATAAGATGATTGGATGCGCCTGATCATGGTGATTTTATAAATGTGTGAATCTCTTAAACACACCTGGGCTGGTTAACAACAGCGTCCACAGAGAATCTTCTTCAGCTTCATAATGAACATGAGGAGCTTGTTCTGCCTGAGGAACACACACACACACACACACACACACACACACACACACTTGATTAATTTATTTGGTAGGACTAATAATATTTAAAGCAACACATAATAATCATAAAGAGCCCGTGATGTTTCACAGTACAAGCAATGGATACAACCATTGAGTTTCTTTTACGTGACGACATTAAAATACTCAATCAATTCTGCGCATAGTAGTAAGTAAATGGATTAAGGATAGAGATGGCATCGTCTTGTCCACACATGCAGACTGCCTATTATTGAAGACACAGAACAGTATTTAGCAATTTGTTTGGAGTCTTTCTTACTGAGCCCGGCGATTTGTAATCCTCTCACACACAGTTTGCGAACAGGTCCTAGGCTACTGTAGATTAAAACAATAAGATTTATGTTGTAGTTGTTTCTGAATAGCACAAATCCATGTATGCGTCAAAACAGCAGCCTACTTCCATAACCAGGATGTTTGTTGATACTTTATCCACAGCTACAACATCAGGAGTGTTTGGAAAATTTCTGATGACAGTACTCAAAACGTGTGCGTTACTGTTCAATGATGGAAACCAGTTCATTCGTACAGTCGTGTTAATGTATAGTACATTGACTCTGTTCATCTCTTTAGCTGTAATGTTCACAATGCGATCATGACGTGCGATGTAAAGCCTTGAACGTGTGGCACACTGTTCAATATGTGTGCTGTTGATTCCGCCATTATGTCTCTATGCAGTAGACAGAAGGGCTCATGATGTTTCGAGTACCACACGGACAGACTATACTTTGTAAGGAGTGTCTGTAAACGAGCTCTGATGACGAACTTAAGAATAGTGTGGGATGTACTTTAAGACAGAAACAATCATTCAGTCTCCTCACCTGACTCGGCGTTAGATGATTCCCATAATGCACTGATGCACTGCTGTCGTCTCCATACCCTATGCGCAGCATGACCCGCGGTGTGAAATACGCCATGGGGAACAGATCTTTATAGATGCCGTAGTGTTCAGCTAGTCTGCGGATCTGATGCGGTCCGTTTGTTTTCTCCCACTCAGACTTTACTCCGTCCAGAGACACGCGGACTGAAGGCATCAAATGAGGAAAGCGCACATTAGATGTCAGAATTATTATTGATAATGTGATATAATGTCTCTAGACAAACAACCACTGCATCATTAAACCTGAATGCTTAAATATTCACACTTAAAAAAAAAAAACGTATATGCTCTTGTTAGTATAGATAGTGATTTTGTTGTAATGTATTTATTATTATACTGTAATAATAATGGCAAGATATAAAATATGAATGCCCAAATTAACCGATTAACCGTTAACTGAAAGGGTGCGTTTTTAACCGATCAATAGTATTAGTTAATTAGTATTAGTTAATAGTATTAGTTAATAGTATTAGTTATTAGTTAATTAAACGATTAAAAAAGATAATATTTATATATTTTTAAAGTTTGGCTGCATAAGGGGCCGATCACATTGAAAGCGCTTTTTGCGTTGCATCTTTTGAATGGTTTACTAATGGCCGCGAGTGTTTTGCACGCTGCTTATGCGCCCTGCTGCGCCTCGTGTTTTTGCCAGAGTTGATGCTAAACCAGCGCTGATGCTGATTACCTCTGTCCTGGATCTGCATCATAAACTCAACAAATAGGCTATTGATAATTTATTGTACAACCAACAAACCAACCTTTTTTCCATTTGGAAAATTACAATTATTAATAGTTCTTAGAAATTATTAATTTTTAAAACAGCCTACATCAGCTAATCTATGAATCAAACAAATCCAAAGATTTTCTGGATTTTTGCATAATGATAACTCCACCAAACTGAGGCTACATAAAACAGCTTATAAAACATGTATGCAAATTAATGCAATATCATATGTAAACAACAAAATTGTTTTATGCTATAGTAGCCTATACTTTACTAAAAGTCAACATATGGGCCTTGTCATTGTCTTTCATCACAAGTAGCGTGCGCACATGAACTGCAAGTGAGAGAGGGGGAAAAAACTCACAAGCTTTAAGGTGAAGTCAGATGCTACAATAATCTTTAATGACTTCCATTAAAAATGTTGACAGAGGCTTGTGATATCAGAATTTGAGCGGGGCATTAACTAAATGCATAGGCCTATTTTTCGTGGAGCGATTGATTTGAGGTAGCCTGCTATTTTTATTTGATGGGAGAAATAAACATGATTGGACAAACAGCATATGCTGGTTCTTAAAAAGGATTCGCTCAGTGTTTAAGTTATGTAATCTAAATTTGTCATTTAAGTTAAAAATATCTAGGGCGGGACAATTTATTTTATTCTTTTTATTTATTTATTTATTTTTCTATGCTGTTGAAAACACTGCAGGTGCCCAAAGACGTTCTGTTGTTCTGTATGCTGCTGCTCACATGTTAAATCAATATTTTAAAATGCAATATTTAATGTGTCACACAAAATAGACACGTCAATAGTTTTTTATTAAATATTAATTTAATGTTAATCTGACCAGTTAACCGTTAATATTCAGTAAACGACCGGCAGTTGCCGATTGGCAAATATGACTGAAATGAGCATCCCTAATATAAAAGCAGTATACTTAAATTAAAATAGCATTAAATATATAATAATGCTGTGCAAAAAAGAATTGCAACTAATTGCATCCCAAATAAAAGTTTGTTTTGACAATTTAAGTTTGTGTGTGTGTATATGTATATGTTAACAATAAATATAAGTAATGTTAAGTATAAGGTTAAAGTATAAGTATAATATTTTAACATTAATGAGAATTTGTTTGGTTAAAAATGTGCTTAAAACACCACAATGTTAACATTCATAATGGTCTACTTTTGGGATTACCAAAATATGTATTATTACTGTACTAAACCCTTTATGATATATCCCAACAAACCGAATTTATTTATTTATAATAATAATAATAATAATATAAAAATGTAAACAGTTTTTTGGATGAGATTAATCGCAATTAATATTTACCCAGCACTATAAAAAAATTAAATATTTTATTTATTATTTCAATTGTTTTAATTGATTAAAAAAAGTCCTGTTGCCTCACAGCAAGAAGGTCCCTGGTTCGAGCCTCGGCTGGGTCAGTTGGCGTTTCTGTGTGGAGTTTGCATGTTCTCCCTGCGTTCACATGGGTTTCCTCTGGGTGCTCCGGTTTCCCCCACAGTCCAAAGACATGTGGTACAGGTGAATTGGGTAAGCTAAATTGTCCCTAGTGTATGAGTGTGAATTAATGTGTGTGGATGTTTCCCAGAGATGGGTTGCGGCTGGAAGGGCATCCATTGCGTAAAACATATGCTGGATAAGTTGGTGGTTCATTCAGCTGTGGCGACCACAGATTAATAAAGGGACTAAGCCGACAAGAAAATGAATGAATGAATAATTGATTAAAAACCTCAAAATAATAATAATAATATTCATAATAATGATATTTGTTTGATTGGATGAGCCTGATTATGGTGATTGATGATTAACTCACATGTTTGTAGTCGATTTTCTCTTTCCAGCTCAGGATTCTTCTTGTTCTCCTGAATCACCTTCATCCTCTCCTTCACCTCCATCTTTCTGGATGGGCGGTGATACGGGAGCCCGATGTCCACTGGCGCAATGGCTACAAACAAAACAAAAATACAAACAAAACATCACGAGCTGAATGTTCACTAACAGACAAAATAACAACCAGCAGCTTCATCCGATCTGATATTACAGCTCTTGTGAATGTAACCTGAAACTCTAAAACAGCACGGTGTGTGTATTCATAACTCAAAGTTTACAGTTGAGGGTAAAATTATTAGCCCTCCTGTGAAATATTGATTATTTTTAAGGACATTTTAACAGTATTTTCTAATAATATTTTTTCTTCAGGAGAAAGTCTTATTTGTTTTATTTCGGCTAGAATAAAAGCATTTTTTTAAATCATTTTAAGGTCAATATTATTAGCCCCCTTAAAAAAAAAATATATATATATATATATATATTATTATTATTTTAAATTAACTACAGAACCACTGTTATACAATGACTTGTCTAATTACCCTAACTTTACCCTAATTAACCTAGTTAAGTCTTTAAATGTCACTTTGAGCTTAATACTAGTATCTTGAAAAATATCTAATATCAAATATTATTTACTGTCATCATGGCAAAGATAAAATAAATCAGTTATTAGAAATTAGTTATTAAAACTATTATCTTTAGAAATATGTAGAACAAATCTCTTTGTTAGACAATACTTGAAGAAAGAATATAAAATAATAAATAAATAACAGAAGAGCTAATAATTCTGACTTCATCTGTACCTTGTTTGGTCTGGTCCTGTGTGTGTTTTCTGTAGGTTTTCCACCAAACATCTTTTTGGTCAGCCTCTTCAGCTGCTCGTATGTATCGAGTGTAGCTGCGATATTTCTCCAGAGAGTCCAGCTGAGTGCTTTTAATGTCCTCATTGGGCATCGGACCCAGAGGCGCCGCCCGCCGACTCAGGACAGCTGCAGGAAAGTCAACACAGCAGTTATTTTTAGTATAAAAGTAATAAGAATAAATAATAATAATAATAATAATAACAATAATCTTGGGCTGCAGGGTGATATGGCTGTAGCCATTTTTAGTATAACAATAGTAAGACTTAATAATAACAACAACAACAACAACAACAACAACAACAACAACAACAACAACAACAACAATAATTATGATGTTTTATATAAAGAGACTTATTTGTTGTAGAAAAAAATATTATAATAATAAAAATATATTTATACAACTATTGTAATATCTTGTGTAAATACATAACAATAACAATCATTTAAAATAAAGTAATAAAATATTGTTCTTTTACTTTATTAATAACACATTTAATAAAAGTTTAGCGTAATACATTACAATGCTATAATAATGTTGTAATACAAATATAAGTAACAGCAAAACAAAAACATTTTCTTGTTTAATAATTTTTTATCTGAACATAACAAGTCCCATTAATGTTGCAGAATAAAAAACAATATACAAACAAATATGATTATAAATGTATCAATACAAAACTTTATTATATATTATAATAAGATATTAAAATTACTATAATAATATTTCACAATAAATATAAAAAAAACACAATAGTAAAGTCGTAATAATGTTATAACAATGTTGTAATACAAATAAAATTACCGGCATTATATTATTATCATAAATGTATCAATATAAAACTTTGATATATAAAATAATAAGATATTACAAATATTACAATAATATTTCACTATAAATATCAAACTGCCTTAAATATAACGTAACAAAAATGTAATAACAATATAACCTCAATTTTTAGAGCAAATCTGAGATATGTAGCGTCTCCAAATGCTTATAGAGACACGAAAATTAATGAAAATAGATACTAATAAATAAATTATCCATTAAATAATTGAATCAGAGTGAATATAAACAGGTAACTTAAAGGTCATTCACGACAGCAGACACACGCGCGCACACAAACAGCTGCGGCTTAACTAATTATTTCACTAATTAGCTGCTCATTAATGTAGATTTCCGTTCATTATCGCTCACCGGTGGACCGGAGACCACGGGAGTGCCGTTTCAGTCCCGCATCCACCGCCGCCCGCAGCAGGACACACGCCGATCCGCGCGCCGCCATGATGAACCGAACCGGCGACGGCGACGCTCAGTGACGTCAGAAAACAAGTGTGCGTGCGCGTCACCGCGTCAATGCGCGCCTGCGTATGGAAGAAGGCGACGAGTTTCGCCCATGAGAAAAACCCAAAAACGCTCAGGAATTGGGATTATTTCACATTTCTGCACCACCGATGAGTAAATTTTCATGTGGGTTTTATGAAAAAGGAGTTTTATATATTAATAACTAATGTCTAGCTTTAAAAATCGTCTATTTTAGCGTCGATGTGGGATCAGGTGGAGTTTGTTTATTTTCTGATTATCGATGTTATGTATTCACTGAATTAGCATTTGGCTTTAATTCCCAAGCCGAATGTATTTTATTTGCTTATTCAATTGTCTAAATGTAGATAGCAGTTGAAATTAAACAGACTTGATTCAAGACATATGATAAACATGATTCTATCTATCTATCTATCTATCTATCTATCTATCTATCTATCTATCTATCTGTCTATCTGTCTGTCTGTCTGTCTGTCTGTAACATGTCTGTATATTTAATCCATTTGTTTGTCTTTCTTTCTATCTATCTATCTATCTATCTATCTATCTATCTATCTATCTATCTATCTATCTATCTATCTATCTGTAAGTTAATATCTGTATATTTAATCCATTTGTTTGTCTATGTATGTGTCTATCTGTCTGTCTGTCTATCAATCAATCAATCTGTAAGTTAATGTCTGTATATTTAATCGATTTTTGTCCTTCTATTTATGTATCTGTCTATTTATTTATTTATTTATTTATTTATTTATTGGAATAATTGCTAAATAATCAATAATTGCTTTATTGACATGACAAATGTTACAATTGTTGTATTGCCAAAGCATTTATAAAGTTTACATTAATGATAAAAGAACATAAATATATAATAAAAAACACAGTAAATAGTAGTAGTAAAAAAAGATATATACGTATAATAATCAAACAAAAATAAAAATAATATATCATATTATCCAGTATATCATATTATTATTCAATATATCATATTATTATTTATGTCTATCTATCTGTCTGTCTGTCTATTTGTCTGTCTGTCTGTCTGTCTGTCTGTCTGTCTATATATCTGTAACATGTCTGTATATTTAATCCATTGGTTTGTCTTTCTATTTATGTTTTTGTCAATGTATCTATCTATCTATCTATCTATCTATCTATCTATCTATCTATCTATCTATCTATCTATCTATCTATCTATCTCGTTCTGTCATTCTATGTCTATCTATCTTTCTATCTATCTATCTATCTATCTATCTATCTATCTATCTATCTATCTATCTATCTATCTATCTATCTATCTATCTATCTATCTATCTATCTATCTATCTATCTATCTATCTATCTATCTATCTATCTATCCTGTATGCATATGCATCTATCAGTCTATTTTTTTACCTGTCTGTTTATTTGTTGATATCTGTATTTATGTAGCTGTCTGTCTATCAATCTATATTGTCTGTCTATCTTTTTGTCAACGTAAAGCTGAAAATATTAACAGTTGTAGGCCAGTAAAAAAAAAGACAGTTAGCATGGTCGGTGATATTTACTGCTTCTTTATTTATTCATAATTTTATATATATATATACTTCCAGGCTTCCGGATCTCCAATGGAGGATCACATGCAGTGCACGATATGCTTGGACCAGTTTAAATTCCCAGTGACCATCCCATGCGGTCACACCTTCTGCAAGACGTGCATTTCCAAATTCTGGGATGGTCGAGAAAAAGACATCCAGTGCCCCGTTTGCAAAGAAAGCTACGAGACGAGGCCTCAGCTCAACCGTAATGTGTCCATGTCAGTGTTAACAGAAGTGGCCTGCACAGCGAGTCCAGTGAGGAGTGATGTTTGCAGAGGGGCCACCATCCACACGGAGCCCGAACAGATCTGTGAGCGGCACCAGAAACCTCTGGTCATTTACTGCAGGAACGACGGCATGTGCGTCTGCTACGAGTGCTCGTTGAATGAATGCAAGGGCCACGATAAGATCTTGGTGGAAACAGAACAGAGGAATAGAGAGGTGAACACACACACATAACCATCATGTATAAATACTAGTGCTGGGCAAAAATTAATCGCATCCAAAATAAATGTTAGTTTTGGCATAACATATGTGTGTGATGTGTATATATTATTTACATTTTTTTATTAGTATAATAATTTTATTTTTAATGTGTGTTAAATAATCTTCATTTGTAATACAGGCAGGATTAAAGAAAAAGAGTGCAGAAATCAAGAAACACCAGGAAGCCACTGAGCAATACCGCCTGGAGCTGATGGAGAACCTGGAGAAAGAGAAGGCAAGTGTGTGTGTGTGTGTGTGTGCGCTGGTTTTAGTGGTTTACAAGGACAAAAATGTGTATAATGACGTGTGTGACCTAGTTGTACTCTATTAAGCTGGCTTATGAAGACATGCTTGATGTCCTCGTAATTCACAATGCTTAACGATATCTTTTCACATACAAAAATTTGCTACAGGATTTCTACGAGGGTTAGGTTTACAGATATGGTCATATGTTTTTACTGTATACAATGCATTACGCCTATGGAGAGTCCTCATAAACCACAAAAACCAAGTTTTTTTCTGTGTGTACTGGTTTTAGGACTTTATAAGGACAAATTCGTATAATGACGTGTATGACTAAGTTGTACTTTATTAAGCTGGTTTATAAAGACATGCCTGATGTCCTCGTAATACACAATGCTTAGAAATCACTTAACAGGGTCTTTTCACATTCAAAATTTGCCACAGGTTTTTTATTAGGGTTGGGTTTAGGGCCATATAATAAGCTGTTTTTACTCATTACACCTATGGAGAGTCCTCATAAACCAAAGTTTTTTTCTGTGTGTACTGGTTTTAGGACTTTATAAGGACAAATGTGTATAATGACGTGTATGACTAAGTTGTACTCTATTAAGCTGGTTTATAAAGACATGCCTGATGTCCTCGTAATACACAGTGCTTAGAAATGACTTAACAGGGTCTTTTCACATGCAAAATTTGCCACAGGTTTCCTATGAGGGTTAGGTTTAGGGCCATATAATAAGCTGTCTTTACTCATTACGCCTATGGAGAGTCCTCATAAACCACAAAAACCAAAGTTTTTTTCTGTGTGTACTGGTTTTAGGACTTTTTAAGGACAAATTTGTATAATGATGTGTATGACTAAATTGTACTCTATTAAGCTGGTTTATGAAGACATGCCTGATGTCCTCGTAATACACAATGCTTAGAAATCACTTAACAGGGTCTTTTCACATTCAAAATTTGCCTCAGGTTTCCTATGAGGGTTAGGTTTAGGGCCATATAATAAGCTGTTTTTACTCTTACGCCTATGGAGAGTCCTCATAAACCACAAAAGTCATTGTGTGTATCTGTATGTACTAGTTGTAGTAGTTTACAAGGACAAAAATGTGTATAATGACATGTATGACATAGTTGTAGTCTATTAAGCTGGTTAATTAAGACATGACTGATGTCCTTGTAATTCACAATGCTTAAAATCATGCTTATGGGTCTTTTTACATTCAAAAATTTGTATCCTATAAGGGTTTGGCCATATAATAAGCTGTTTTTACTGTATTAAAAATGCATTACACCTATGGGGAGTCCTCATAAACCACAGTTACCAATGTGTGTGTGTGTTAATCATGTTGTTTTCTATCTGCTCTATCAGGTATCTCTACAACAAACTTCTCAGTGGGTGAACAGTAAGTTCTCTCAGCTGATAAAGGTGTTGGCAGAGAAACAGGAAGTGACGCAGCTGTTTCTGGAGCAGCAGCAGGAAGCGACAGTGTTGCAGGCTGAGAAAAGCCTGTCTGTGCTGGAGGAGAGAACGACACGGCTTTCAGCCCTGCAGGAGGAGATTGACAGCCTGTGCTTACTGCCTCCCTGCCAGCTCATCAAGGTTATTGCACACTATTTTATCAGATTCCTATGGGTCATGGGATTTCTGGATTATAAGGGAATTTTAAGGCTTATTCCAGACATTGAAATTCAGGAAAAGTGTATATGGATTTGCCCAATGCATAGAATATTACGTAATTAATTTTCACTTTAGTCTTAATTGTAGTTTTAATATTATATTATAAATGCAAATATATTATAAGCTCAACAGTGGTCTGTTTTTTACGTTCATTAGAAGTTGTGGAAATTCAGTGTTTTAATCGGTGAGAGTCAGGGGAAATCAGGGAATTTGATATTTGACTTAAAGTGGGAACCCTGATTTATTGTCGTTGTTTAATTTGAATTAACCTAAAAAATTACTTGGCATGAATTCAATATTCGTTATTATTATTTTGTGTGTGTGTGTTGTTGTATTATTTCAGTACTTTACATTAGCAATATTTATATTTATGTTTTGTTTTATTTATTTATTTATGATACATTTACAATAACATATCTTTATTGTGAATTATTTTATTGTAATTTTAATTAATAATTGTGTTATTGTTTCAAGGTTACAGCTTTTTTTTCTGTTATTTTATTTTATTTTCGAAAAGATGTCAAATAAAAATAATATTGTATTTGATATAATTATGTTTTGTAACATAAATAAAAATCAATTCATCTTATTCTATATTTAAAACTTTCCTGTTGATGCTGAGGTTGTGTGAGTAGGAAAACAATAATAATAATAATAATAATAATACCCATATTTTTGCAGTATTACGAGAAGCTATTTTTTATATTATTGCTTATTTTCAATTTTACAACAACAAAAATTAATTAACAATTTTCTTTTATTAATCTGTTTTACAAAACAGTTTTTAAATTGTGAATGTAATAAATTGCAAATATTTTCCATAATTAATCATTTTAAAATCATTTATTCATTTTCCTTTGGCTTAGTCCCTTTATTCATAAGTGGTTGCCACAGAGGAATGAACCGCCAACTTATCCAGTATACGTTTTACACAGCGGATACCCTTCCAGCTGCAACCCAGAATTCAATTCAATTCATCTTTATTTCTATAGTGCTTTTACAATGTAGATTGTGTCAAAGCAGTGCTGAGAAACATCCGTACACACACGCACACATGCACACACACACACACACACACACACACACACTACGACCAGTTTAGTTTCATTTAAAACTAACTTTGGACTTTGGGGGAAACCGGAGCACCCAGAGGAAACCCACACCAACACGGGGAGAACATGCAAACTCCACTCAGAAACGCCAACTGACCCAGCTGGGACTTGAACTAGCGACATTCTTGCTGTGAGGTGACAGTGCTAACCACTGAGCCACCAGGTCGGCAAAATAATTTATATCATATTATTTTTTTTAACAATATATTGTATTAATTTTTGAAATATTTATTAATCATATTCACGTTTATGATGAACTATTTAATCTGAATGAATATTAATCAGAAATGTGATGCTTTATTAGTAGTCAGTATTGTTATTAATATCTGCAGGACTCGAGGTTCATGGAGGTTCCTCGGTTCGCTGAAGTTCCTGTGGATGTTCATGCTGGCGTGCAGGAGAAGCTGGCGCCGCTCACTGATGTCCTGTCCCGAGTGTCCAAACTGGTGTGTGAGGATCTGGAGAGAGCCGTACAGCTGTCTGCGGGACACCAGAAAGACAGTGAGAAACCAGCTTCATTCTGTCTGTTCACTCACCGTAGGAGGAATATTGCACATCATGATGTTTTAGTCAGAGATTGTGTTTATTAGTAAGCCAGTAAAATCACAGTCAACCATAATAAATCATAAACTATAATAAATGAATGACATACATTAATAATTAGAACAGAGCAAAGATGCAAATAAAATAAACAATGGTTTTTGGTTTTGGCTTCAGATGTAAAGCTATATAAAATGTAAAAGATTCTACAATTTTTATGTAGCTTTAAGGGTGACATGGTGGCTGAGTGGTTAGCACTGTCACCTCACAGCAAGAAGGTCGCTGGTTTGAGTCCCAGCTGGGTCAGTTGGCATTTCTGTGTGGAGTTTGCATGTTTCCTCTGGGTGCTCCGGTTTCCCCCACAGTGCAAACACATGTGCGATAAGTAAATTAAATAAACTGAAATTAATAAATAAATAAATTGGCTGTAGTGTATTAGTGTGTGTGTGTTTCCCAGTACTGGGTTGCAGCTGGAAGGGCATCAGCTGTGTAAAACATATGCTGGATAAGTTGGTGGTTCATTCTGCTGTGGCGACCCCTGATTAATAAAGGGACTAAGCCTAAGGAAAATTAATGAATAAAGCTTTACATCTAAAGCCAGAAAACCATACACCACTGTTTATTTCATTTGCATGAATAAGAATAAACACAAAATGATAATCTAAATTAAAAATATTTATATATATACACAAAAAATTATATATGTAAATATTTTTGATGTATATATTTTTGCATTTTATGTATGTTTGTGTACATAAATATACACAGTACACACACACATACAGTAAAAGTAAAAAATTGTAGCTTTAATTTAAATTCTTTTTTAAATATTTCCCGAATGATGCTTAACAAAGCAAGGAGAGATTTCACAGTAGTTCCTATTATTTTATTTCATATACACAAACAAACCACTGTTATACATGTAATAACTTGCCTAATTAACCTAGTTAAGCCTTTATATGTCACTTTAAGCTGAATACTAGTCAATATCTAGTCAAATATTATGTACTGTCATCATGGCAAAAACAAAAAGAAAATGTTATTAAAACTAGTATGTAGGCCTGTCATGATATCATTTTCTGTACGATATATTGCACCAAACTATTCTGTGATAAACAATATTATTGTCATTTTAAGACATTTTTATGCCACTCATTATATAATGCCAGAATGACAATATAATATCATCACAATGCAAGTACACTCTTCCATAAGAACACATCATATTTCATTAATTATAGTCTTTTTAACAATGCAATAATGAGCCATTGGAATCAAAATGTGAAAACGCACATCCTAAATAAATAAGGATGCATTTTAAAACAAAAATGAAAGGTAAAGAGTAACAGAGGCTGCGATATCTGCTGCCAGATCTATTTTCAGTCATCAGACACCCACATAAAAATATACTATAGTAATTTATAGTAAATAACACAGTGTTTCTTTAACCATTCGATCTGTAAGAATGGGTTTTAACCACAGCGGTTCGAACTGTAGTTTTGCCAAACGACTAAAAATTATCAGTATTGATGGTAAAAAAAACTGTACATTTCTAGTCAAAACATTCTTCTGTTATCTCATACCAAAAGCAGAAATAAGGGCAGCATTAATAGCTATAAATGTGGGAGAGCGTTGATATTATGTGATTGTATAATATTGCAATATAGAGCAATTAAGTGTTGATGTTAAATTAAAATAATTCACAAATACTTGAAAATGAAATGATTAATGTCAGTAATTCTCTATGTTTACAACTGAATTAATTACAAATATCTGTCTAAAATGATAAAATATGAAATAATAAAAACATATAATAATAATAATTGTGTAACTTTAACTAAATAAAGTTACCTAAGGAAGAGAGAGACGGGAGGAGGGATTGAGAGACAAAGAGCAGGCCCCGAAGAGAGCCTGATTGCAGTAGAGCCAGAGAAGATAGACTCCAGAGGAGGAGAGGAGCAGAGCAGGAAAGCGCAGAGCAGGAAAAGAGACCGAGCAAAGTTTAACATCTATTTTGTATCTTTCTTGACCATGTGACCAAAGCCCAAATACTGAGATCTGTCAGTATTTGACCAATCAACTGACCAATCAACATGTGACCACATCGTAAAACCCCCAAAGTCCACACACCAGGCCCTGATCTTATCAGCATCTGCCTTTGGAGTCAGTATGGACCTTCTTGAGTCAAAAAGACATGTTTTGTCATATAAACAAAAGCATATGATAATTTAGACTCTTACGCCCCATTCACACGGGGCTTCAGCATCAACGCTTGACAGAGGGCGTGTATGAAGTTGGGGCTGACGCTATCGTCATAGCAGCGTCAGCCAATGAAATTAGTCAGCAATAATTCACTGCCTGAGCTGGTGTATTTGCATACAGCGATCTGATTGGCTGATGCTTCCGTTGAAAAGTTGATCAAGTCCCAACTTCTGCAGCAAGCAACACCTCTGAAGTGGCGCCGACAGATCCACAATGCAGTTAGGCAATGCCTGATGTCACCCATTCAAAGTGAATGGGAAGCGTTGAAGCTGACGCCTCGTGTGAATGGGGCGTTACAGTTCTGATACTGACACCTCTAATAGAGATAGAGATGTTGCTAGACGATATATATTGCATCACCAAAAATGATTGAGGTCATCTTCATGAGATAAGTTGTGAGATAAGTCCATATTTTGATTACAGCGACAGGCCCACTATTACTTTTAAAATTGTGTTGAATAAATCTACCTCTTGGGAAATATTTGATAATCAATTGATAATCAATTTGACAGGAGTGCTTTATCATTTAGTCTTTAACTGTATATCAGATGTAAACGTATATATCCCATCAACGTGCTTGTTTTTGCTCATAGACTCTCCTCAAGACAAGCGTCCAGTTCTGGCTGTGGTTCCCAGTCCTGCAACACCCTCATATCCCGCAGAGAGAGAAGGACTGAACGCATGTAAGCTCGTATCAGCACATTATAGCACTGAGCTGGAAAATATCATTATTCTTCACAGTCTCAGATGCTGCATTTATTCTTTTCACCCAGACCACTGCGCCCTGACCTTTGACCCCCGCACAGCCAACGCTCACCTGCGCCTCTCTCAGAGCAACAGGAGGGCGGAGCATCTGGTCTCGGGACCCCGCCCCGTCCCGGCCGACGAGTCCCGCTTCGACCACACCTGGCAGGTGGGATTTGATCATGAATTATTCAGATGTCTTCATGATTCACTTTTCAGAAATATTATTGGATCGTGGTATCTAGTATCCGTTTTTATTACTAACATTTTAATTGACCATAAAATTGTTTCACTAAAATTCTTAATGGGTAAATAATATTAAACTTGCAGTAATATCATTCTTTTTTTTGTTAGTTAGTTAGTTAGTTAATTAGGTTTAAAACATTTGGTTAAAAATTAAAGACTGATTTCATTCCAGCCAAATTAAAAAAAAAAAAAATATATATATATATATATATATGTATATATATATATATATATATATATATATATATATATATATATATATATATATATATATATATATATATATATATATATATATATATATATATATTTCTCCAGAAATCTTATATAAATTGTTTTAGAAAAAATAGCATAGGAAATACTGTGAAAATATTCTTGCTATAGACTCTAAATATATATCTGTCAATGTTTACAAACTAAAGTCCAAAGTGGCAATTTCACATCTGTCACATCCATAACGGAGAGATGTCACATCAATAACAGCATTTTCCTCATAAATGCTCAAACATTAAATAAAATAAAATCAATAATTTTTATTCTCTAGTGAGCCAACTCTTACCTTTCGATTAGGATTGTTTCTTTTGGGTTGTGCAGCTTAATTCACAGAATTTCTACAAAGTATGTTGTTTACTGTAAACTCACAGACTTTTTTGGTCACATCCATAATGCATGTTTATTTTCCTCATTTAAAATATAAAATATGTTCAGAGATTGATATTTTTTTGATCACATAACTCTGTGGTGAGTATTTTTGGAAAATATAAACAGATGTTTCAATATAATGTTAACATATACTCTCTCTGTGTATTTATGTTATGAGATTTTTTCCTGCAAATATCTCATCCATAATGCTGGCTCATATATATGTGTATATGTATGTATGTATGTATGTATGTATGTGTATATATATATATATATATATATATATATATTTTTTATTTATTTATTTATTTTCGAAAATGGAGTTGGATGTAGCACAAGCTTATTATTTTTCCACCCCATTACCACATACATCATTCGTCTATTACTTAAACTTATTTCTTCCTTTACTGATCTCTTCCTTTCACATGAACACATTCTAGCCTTTTGGCATATCCGACAAACTATATGTTTGGTTCCATTTGTACCCTTAAACCTGGTAACATAAACCCAGAGAGAAAAAAACAAAAAAACCTAGTACTGCAAATAGCCATTAATTAAAATTTCATCATACCTTTCTCTTTTTATACCTTTTCAATCACCTTCTTCGTTATATTCCCTTAATAATATATATTTATACAACTTTTTAAATTGATTATTATCCTGACATTGTTTGAGAGTCAGATCTAGACTGTTCCATAGTTTTACACCACAGACAGACATACACAAACTTTTTAAAGTTGTTCTTGTTTTCAACCTCCTAAAATTTAGTTCTTCTCTCAGATTATATCCCCCTTGTCGTTCTTCGAAAAACATTTGTATGCATTTTGGAAGTAATTTATTCCTAGCTTTAAACATAAATTGTGCTGATTTAAACTTAACCAAATCATTGAACTTAATTCATTGAAATTTAAAAAATAAAGGATTTGTATGCTCCAAATACCCCACATTTTCTATGAGACTAATTGCTTTTTTCTGAATTGTACATAAAGATCGTAAATTAGATTTATATGTATTCCCCCATATTTCAACACAATAACTCGTATATGGCAACATAAGTGTTTTATATTTTATATATATATATATATATATATATATATATATATATATATATATATATATATATATATATATATATATATATATATATATATATATATATTAGTAAAAAGTATTAGAAAAGGATGAACATTTTTTTTTATAAATAAATTACATTTTATTAAATAAAATAAACAATTTATTCCACTCAGACGAAAAGAAATTATTTTCTCCAGAAGTAAAAAATATTATAGGAAATACTTTGAAAAAAATTATTAGAATTAATTTCAAAGAAAGTCTAATAATTTTGACTTTAACTTCTTGATAACTTAATGTAAACTCCTCTAACTTAATTCTCAATCAACAGAATGAATAAATGTTTTTTTTGTTTTCTTCTTGTAAAACTTTTTTTAATAAAAATCTATTGTTCATTTATATTTGTAAATATTTAGAATAAAATATTATAATAATATAATATTAAAATAATATTTGTAAAAAGACTTTTTCATATATTAGCAAAATATTTGCAATGTTTGCATGTCAGTTAATGTATAGATTTAATTAAAGTAGAAGTAAAATAACATTTATTACAAGTTGATTTAAAAAAAGCACCTAAATAGTTTTGCATTTTGTGATTAGTTTTTTCTTCTTCTAGACTATTTTCCATTCGTATATTTTATTACTGAAGATTTCTTAAAAATTGTGTAAAAATCTTGTCATTCTCGTGTCTCGTCTAGTGGAGTAAGCGTCTTGTCACACCCCTGGTATATACACACACCGGACACTTTATTAGGTACACCTTACTAGTACCAGGTTGGACCCCCTTTTGCCTTCAAAACTGCCTTAATCCTTCATGTAATAGATTCAACAAAGTACTGGAAATATTCCTCAGAGATTTTGCTCCAAATTGACATGATAGCATCACACAGTTGCTTTGTCGGCTGCACATCCATGATGCGAATTTGAGTTACTGTTGCCTTACTATTAGTTCAAACCAGTTTGGCCATTCTCCTCTGACCTCTGGCATCAACAAGGCATTTGCACTCACAGAGCTGCCACTCACTGGATATTTGCTCTTTTTCAGACCGTTCTCTGTAAACCCTAGAAGTGGTTGTGCATGAAAATCTCAGTAGATTCAGCAGTTTCTGAAATACTCAGACCAGCCCATCTGGCAACAACAACCATGCCACGTTCAAAGTCACTTAAATCACCTTTCTTCCCCATTCTGATGCTCGCTTTGAACTGCAGCAGATCGTCTCGACCATGTCTAAATGCATTGAGTTGCTGCCATGTGATTGGCTAATTAGAAATTTGCATTAACGAGCAGTTGGACAGGTGTACCTAATAAAGTGGCCGGTGAGTGTATAGAACATATTTATGAAAAAAAAAGTTTTATTTTATAAAGAGGCAAATAAAGTTTACCGTATAAATGAATAAATAAAATAGATTTTATTCCAGCCAAAAATATTAATAATTAAAACTAATTTCATTTCAGCCAAACTAAAAGAAATAACTTTTTCCAGATTTAAATACTGTGAACAATTTCCTGCCACTCTGAAACAGCAGTTGGCGAAATATTGAGAGGGGTCTTGATGCAGACCTGGTGCAGTGCAATCTGAGCTGCATCCAATGCATTTTAATGGGCTCACCTAACCCCACCCCTAATTCTACCCCTCACAGTGACGTCACTTGCTCCATTTGAGTGCATTGTGTCTGACATTGCATCGCTGAGTGATGCAATCTCAGCTTGCATGATAAAGGCTGCATCCAGATACTATTGGAAATATTTGAAAAAAGACCAAAAACTACACAGGAGGCCTGATAATTTTGCCTTTGACCTGTATATGATATTAATAAGATATTTCCTCTCCCTCCTGGCAGGTGTTATGTTTCCAAGGCTTCACCAGCGGTCAGCATTACTGGGAGCTGGAAGTCTCCAAACCGTGGGCGTATGTAGGCGTGACATACCCCAACATCCCGCGCAAGCAGAAGGGCAAGCGCTGCATGGTGGGCATGAACGATCTGTCCTGGAGCCTGCAGCTGGATGAGCGGCAGATGAGCGCGTGGCATGCTGGATGCAAAGAAACTGTGGCGGGACAGCTGAATAACACACATCCGCTGCGTATCGGCCTGCTGCTGGATTATGAGGCAGGAACGCTGACATATTATGGGGAGGGACAGGTCCGACTGCACGCTTTCCACTGCGTCTTTAATCAGGCGCTGTTTCCAGCCTGCTGGATCGGGGAGGGGGTCACTGTAACGCTCTGTGAACCGCGGCCCTGATGCTGTTAATCGCTATGTTTACGGGGACACTGCAGCGATTTAAAGCCGTCGTTCATCAGCGCATGGCTCGTATGTCAAGTTTTAGACAGACCAGCTGATCGAAGTGACTTTAAAACACTCCAGTGTCCCTGTTTCTGTGTTTACACTCAGTAAACAGCGGTGAGTTTGGTGAACTTATGACCTTCAGGGCCAATCACAGTCATTTCTGTTGAGCATGTGAACACAATGGCAAACCAATGCTGTTTAAGAACGCGCTCAAATGTTAGCGGGAAATGGAGGTTTTTTAAATTCAATATCTATTGGTACCGAACTCCAGTATCGTGACACACTAGATTATGCTGTCTTAAATTAATCTAAATGTGATCTTTTCCAAGTGTGGAAAATCTGTCGACATCTGTGTTTGCACATCTCGTAAAGTGTGTTTCTGGCATAAATTGTCGCCATTCTTGTGGCCAAATCATGGTTCGCTAACATTTGAGCACTGTTGATCGCGTTCTTAAACAGTGCTGATTTGCCATTGTGATCACATGCTCAACAGAAATGACTGGGATTGGCTGTGAAGGTCATCTGTTCATCGAACTCACCGTTGTTTACCAAGTTTAACCACAGATACAGGGACACTGGAGCGTTTTAAAGCTGTGATTCATCAGCGAATCGCTGGTATGTCTGCTTCTAGACAAACCAGCTGATCGATATGATTTTAACCACAGATACAGGGACACTGAAGCGTTTTACACTCAGTAAACAGCGGTGAGTTCAGTGAACTGATGACCTTCACGGCCAATCACAGTCATTTCTGTTGAGCATGTGAATACATTGGGAAATCAGCGCTGTTTAGGAACGTGCTCAACAGCGCTCAAATGTTAGCTGGAAATAGACGTTTTTTTATTTCAGTATCGATTAGTACCGAATTCCAGTATCGTGACACACTAGATGATGCTGTCTTAAGAGTTTAAATGTAATTTTTTCCATGTATGGAAAATCTGTCGACATCTGTGTTTGCACACCTCGTAAAAGTGTGTTTCTGGCATAAATTGTCGCTATTCTTGTGGCCAAATCATGGTTCGCTAACATTTAAGTGCTGTTGAGCGCGTTCTTAAACTGCTGATTTGCCATTGTGTTCACGTGCTCAACAGAAATGACTGTGATTGGCCGTGAAGGTCATCAGTTCACCAAACTCACCGCTGTTTACTGAGTGTAAACACAGATACAGGGACACTGGAGTGTTTTAAAGTTGTGATTCATCAGCGAATCGCTGGTATGTCAGCTTCTAGACAAACCAGCTGATCGATATGACTTTAACCGTAGATACAGGGACACTGAAGCGTTTTACACTCAGTAAACAGCAGTGAGTTCAGTGGACTGATGACCTTCACGGCCAATCACAGTCATTTCTGTTGAGCATGTTAATACATTGGGAAATCAGCGCTGTTTAGGAACGTGCTCAACAGCGCTCAAATGTTAGCTGGAAATAGACGTTTTTTTATTTCAGTATCAATTAGTACCGAACTCCAGTAACGTGACACACTAGATGATGCCGTCTTAAAAGAGTTTAAATGTAATTTTTTCTATGTATGGAAAATCTGTCGACATCTGTGTTTGCACACCTCGTAAAGTGTGTTTCTGGCATAAATTGTCGCTATTCTTGTGGCCAAATCATGGTTCGCTAACATTTGAGCACTGTTGATCGCTTTCTTAAACAGCGCTGATATGCCATTGTGTTCACATGCTCAACAGAAATGACTGTGATTGGCCGTGAAGGTCATCAGTTCACCAAACTCACTGCTGTTTACTGAGTTTAACCACAGATACAGGGACACTGGAGCGTTTTAAAGCCGCAATTAATCAGCGGATTGCTGGTATGTCAGCTTATAGACAAACCAGCTGATCGACGTGACTTTAAAACACTCCAGTGTGCCTGTATCGGTGGTTAAACTCAGTAAACAGCGGTGAGTTTGATTAACTGATGACTTTCACAGCCAATCACGGTCATTTCTTTTGAGCACGTGAGCACAATGGCAAATCAGCTGTTTAAAAACGAGCTCAACAGCACAGATAACCACAGATACAGGGACACTGAAGCATTTTAAAGCCTTTATTCATCAGCGCATCACTCGGATGTCAGCTTATAGACAAACCAGCTGATCGACGTGACTTTAAAACGCTCCAGTGTCCTTGTATCTGTGGTTACACTCGGTTAACAGCGGTGAGTTCGATGAACTGATGAACTTCAGGGCCAATCACAGTCATTTCTGTTGAGCACGTGAACACAATGGCAAATCACCGCTGTTTAAGAACGCACTCAACAGCGCTCAATTGTTAGCGGGAAATGGACGTTATTAAAATTCAGTATCTATTGGTACCGAACTCCAGTATCGTGACACACTTGGTGATGCCGTCTTAAATTAATCTAAATGTGCTCTTTTCCATGTGTGGAAGATCTGTCGACATCTGTGTTTGCACACCTCGCAAAGTGTGTTTCTGGCATAAATCGTCGCCATTCTTGTGGCCAAATCATGGTTGGTACATGGTTACAATTTTTAAGACAAGCTTGTGCTTCAGGGCCGGCTGTGCACTTTGGTTTTATGTTGTTCAAGAGAGATCGCACTTATTTTCTGCTGTATCCCCTCTGGGGTATGATTCATATTAGTAGTTTTTAAACCTTCAGTGGCGGAGGACAAACACTGTGTTCATTTCCATGTGATTTGTAGGATCCTCGTAATAGTGATTATGTATTTATACGTATTTCTACAGTTTCAGGTTTAGTAGTACTTTGTTTATTTGTTGCACAGTTTAGCTACATTACTGATTATAACACTTCAGATATTGACATATTTGAAAATGAAGGTGAAATTACTCTAATTTCATTCTCACTGGCTGTGTTCTGAATAGTTTACTATAGTAGTATGCTGTTAAGTAAGGGCGCGCGATATTTGTTCATGAAGTATGAGTAGATATGGAATATGTCTGTCACTTTGCTAAAAATAAACAAAAACACATCATTAAAGTCTAATAGCATTAATAGGTATTGAATCCTATTAGAATGTAGCTAGAATAAGTGCGTAATTCAAGTTATGAACGCAAAAAAAATTCCACTATTGCAAATGTGATTCATTTTACACAATAGTTCAACAAATATTCACAAACCGTTCAAGAAAAGTTCAATTTTAGACCTTATATTGTATTTTTTCAGTTTTAACAATTAAAATATTTCCGAACAAAAGATAGTTCTGTAATTAATCTGTTTTTTTCCGAAATCCATACTACTACCATGCAATATAGTATGCTAAAAACAGTATGCAAGCCCAGTAGTGTCCGAATTCATAAGGTGCGTCCCAAATCGCATACTTGTGCACTATTCTACGCCATTTTGTAGTATAAATAGTGTGAGTAGTGTGTTCACACTGAAATATTTTATTCTAAAAATAATAAGTGCACTTTAATTACAGATGATGCACTTATTCAACTGTTAAAAATTAGTGTGTAATGTTGACACTTTACTCACTCAACGGCTGCTGCTTTGCCTACGTAGCGGAAGGGGTGGAGATATCGGGAACTGACGTTGGATTACTTAATTTATTTTGGATTGTGAAAGCAAAATTCTCCTACGAGATTGATTATAGCGCCTCCCAATGGTGAATGCGGTTATACTCATGACCAGTATTATTTGACAGTTTGGTCATTTATTTAGCTAATTTGGCAACCGTCAAACGTCATCAGGGAAACGGTTTGAATTTCCGATTAGTAAAAAATCGTTAGTGTTCCATTTGGGGCGACACTAAATTCATATATTATGCTGTTAAGTGTGTAAGTGCATGAGTACATAGTGTATAGTGTGCCATTTGGGACGCAGCTGTAGAGTTTAAAAAAACAGTATGCGAGAAGTACCCAGATGACCTACTACTTCCAGCGAGATTCTGAAGAGCGCATCCGAGGCATGCTACGCTATCCCATGATGCACCACAAGAGAATTTATGAATGAAAGTAAAGCAACGCAACTGACGCGAGTAGGTTACGTGATCATGACAAAATGGAGGATGTCGTACGTCCGAGTTCCATTCATACTACTGACAGTCATACTGTATAGAACATACTTTTCTAACTGTCGAGAAGTACACTTAAATTCAAATACAGTACCAATTGAGTAGTAGGCGATTTCAGCCTCTGTTTTTAATAATTTAAGTCAAAGAATGATTCGTAGAGAGTCATTTGATTCCTTTCTAAATGAATCATTAAACAAACCATTTGAATGAATAATTCAATGAATCACTGGTTAAGACAGGGAGGTGTCGCCACCTACTGGTGGTTTTATTGTTATATTTAGGTATAAAACTACTCAGGGTATCTGCAGGGTCTTAAAAAGTCTTAAATTTCAAAAACCTAGTTTTAGGCCTTAAAAAGGTCTTAAATCCACTGAAGTATTGTGTTGTAGGTCCTAAATAATTTTAAACGTGTCTTAATTTCCTATCTCTAATTTTCCTATGTATATTTCAATAAAAGTTTTAAGATGTTTATTATTAATGAACTTTATTTACTTATTATTGTAAGGAAGATAAACCATATTAATATTTTTAAATGTTTATTAAGGTATTACATAGGCCATAAAATAATCTTTAGCGTTTTGCCTTGTAGAAGTCTGAAATTTCATTCATATTGGTCTTAAAATGGTCTTAAATTTGACCTGATGAAACCTGTGGAAACCTTGCTAGTAAAAAGCTCAATTAATGTTATTGTTTATTCATTATTGATAATTTTTTTATATAGATCTCCACCAGGATTTTATAATCAGAACTTTTTGCATATATTAACATCAAAAATATTAATTTTTAATTTATGCATTAATTTGTATATGATTTTAAAAAAACTAAAATGATCATATATTTTTAGGAAATATTTTCGCCATGTAAATAGCTGTTTTTACTGACATGGCGTTAAATAAAAATATATAATAAATATGATTAAATAGAGATCAATATTTCCTACTATTGACTGCAAACTGCCCAGTATATTTTATAAACTCTTTTTTTTTAAGTACATTACAGTCCCACATTTCAGATGCTACTTCATCTATCTATCTATCTATCTATCTATCTATCTATCTATCTATCTATCTATCTATCTATCTATCTATCTATCTATCTATCTATCTATCTATCTATCTATCTATCTATCTATCTATCTATCTATCTATCTATCTATCTATAAGTGATGTTCAGTTATCCTCTTGTGAATGAGGTTAAATTAAAAGGATAAATTAAAACCATCAGTGTTGATTTTGTTGATTAATTTTCATTTAACACTTGAAATGACAAACATTTTAACATTTGTAAATGACAAATCTAGCAGATATGAGTTGCGTTATCGGTCTATTTTGTTGCACTATACATCCTGCAAAAACAGCATTCACCTGCTATTCTGAACACAGCCGTCCAATAAGGAGCCAGTAAATGTTTTAACACTGGATGCGATACATATATGGGATTAATTCCTGTTGTCTTGTACTTGAGATCTGAGGTGAACTCATGCACTAATTACGCTTAATACTGGGAGACTGTTTTGAGTATTAGAAAATGATTCATTTTAATTTGCACAAGCCATCTGGGCCGCCTTTGGGAATAATGAAGTATATCGTCCAGTCTTGGTGTTTTGTTTATTCTCCTGAGAGACTTTTATTGATGAATATGAACTCTTGTTGATATTTATGTACATGGTGATTAATGATGAGCGAGACGTCCATAAAAGATTCCACTTGTACAGGTTTACTTTAATAAAATACACTTTAAGTAAGACAATACAGTCCAGACCATGCATAACTGATTAGTTGAGTACTTAAATAAATATTGGAAATGAGTGTCAACAAACGCCGTCCAGGAGACTGAAGGTGCGTGTTGGGTTAAAGTGCATCTTTAGTCAAACTTTAGCTGCATGCTACAGAGACGCCAAGACAAGAGAATGAGCTTCTTCTCAGGGTACATGATGTAGTGTTTGTGAAGCTGATTTCAGACACAGAATTGCTGATTACTCTGTTTTCTTAGGCAATGAAAATGATTTCCAATGGCAAAGCAACAGCTCGTCCAATCAGATTCAAGAATCAGAACTCTGAGAAGTCAAAACTCCATTCATTTTCTCCATTTTATGACAATAACAGACCTGTGATGAGCTCTGAGGTTGTAAATGCTGCTTTTCTTAAACCCATATGTGAACCCAATATTATCTTAATCATGTTCACTAGCAGAATTAGACAACACGTTTTTGAAAAACTGCATTGTATAACTGGAGATTAATTGTGTATGCTTGACAGATCTACTGTACTTGATTTTGACTAATGTTATAATGCGCACCTTTTGTATAGCTGGTTTCGGGAACAATACTTATCGTAAAAAGCACTTTACAAAAACTTTAATTGGTGCAGAAAAACTACATTTCCCATAATGCAGTGCATTAAATCCACCAATCGGAGAGTCGCAGCAAGCAAAGGTCACCATTGTAGATTTTTAGCTCCGCCCACTACTATAAAGCATGTGACAATCCAGTCGGTCTCTCTATTTATGCCAGAATGACCCAAAATCGTTCATTTTCATGAGATTTCAAGAGATTAGTTGAGTTTTGATTATCAGGCAAGCAGAAAATCCAATATTCCAGCTATTGAGTGTTCACTTTCACTGAAAAACAGCTGTATTTGGGCTGATCCTAAACTCTTGTGCACATTCTTTCACATTCAGTTCATCTATAGGTCAATAAATATGCTATTTTCCAACTTCAGGAAAGCTCAGGAAAATCCACCAATCAGAGAGTCGCAGCAAGCAAAGTGCACCATAGTATATTTTCAGCTCCGCCCACTACCATAAAGCACAACATAATCAAGTCAGTCTCAGTGTTTTTTGAGATACTTAGTCTACCGAAAGGTGAATATCCCATACAAAGTATGAAGCAGATCGGTCAGTTTCTGTCACGTGACTCGCGACGTGCTCTCGGCATTCATTAAACTGGGTGTATCTGGAAGGCGCAAGTGGTCACGCCGCTTGGCTGTGCACCTCCATTAGAAATAACGAACTTGCGCGAACTCTAGAAAAGGCGTGATATGTGAACAGCCCCTAAAAGGCCACTATCATTTGCGATCTCCAGCAGTTGATCTTCTTGCACAGACATGCTGAATTCACCTGATTTGTTGACTAATGGGTTGTGGATACGTTCCTTGGCAGTTAGTGGGTCCTTCACTGGGCCTTTTCCTCTTCGCAAAGAAACTTTCCAAAGACGTCTGTTTCTTACTCATTATGCTGCTTGTGAGCTAAATTTGGCCACTCAAGTTACTGAGATGTTAGCCAAAGTATACTGTCTTTTTTCAAAATAAAAGATCGTTCAGATTGAGACAATGAATAAAACAGAAATAATTAATGATTTCTTCTGCGGCCCAGTAACGATTGATCCAAGGACCAGTACAGTCGGGACCACTGCATTATAGCACTTCTACGAAGACTTTCAAAATCGTAACATCTCTAAAATACTTTGGAGTTTACAATGATAATAAAGCGGGCAGCACTATACACTCAATAAAACTAAGACAACAGTTAGTAAAGAAATGTGTTAGATTAGGAATGTACAGCTAAAGTACTTTCGCATTAGTCTGCAGCGAATAAATGACCAGAAACCGTTCATTTCCATGAGATTTCAATGAGTGGAGTTTTGATTATCAAGCTAGCAGAAAATCCAATGTTCCAGCTATTAAGTGATCACTTTCAATGGAAAAGGAGCTGTTTTGGGGCTGATCCTAAACTCTCTTGTGCAAAAAAAATCTATATGTCAATAAATACGCTACTTTCCAACTTCGGAAAAGCTCAGGAAAATCCACCAATCAGAGAGTTACAGCAAGCAAAGCATGCTACAATATATTTTTAGCTCCGCCCACTACCATAAAGCACAGCATGTGACATAATCAAGTCGGTCTTTCTGTGTATGCCAATTGTTTTATATTCTTGGTCAGATTTCCATGGCTCTTAGCTTCAAATCAGTGTTTGTATTGTTTTGATGCTCCTTAGTTGGTTTTGTTGATGTGTTATAGCACTTGAATGTAGGCTTTCGTAACATCTCTAAAATACTTTGGAGTTTACAGTGGTGATAAAGTGGGCAGCACTAATGCTACTAAATAAAACTTGCGACAACAGTTAGTTAAGAAATGCATTAGACGGAATGTACAGCTAAAGTGCTTTTACATTAATCTGCAGCGAACAAGTGACCAGAAATCGTTCATTTTCATGAGATTTCAAGAGATTAGTTGAGTTTTGATTATCAAGCAAGCAGAAAATCCAATATTCCAGCTATTGAGTGTTCACTTTCACTGAAAAAGAGCTGTTTTTGGGCTGATTCTAAACTCTTGTGCAAAAAAACTAGCGAAAACAACTGTGTCTGTTTATCTATTTGTCAATAAATCCGCTATCTTCCAAATTTGAAAAGCTCAGGAAAATCCACCAATCAGAGAGTCGCAGCAAGCAAAGCATGCCACAATATATCTTTAGCTCGGCCCATGACCATAAAGCACAGCATGTGACATAATCAAGTCGGTCTCTATGTATGTCAATTGTTTTATGTTTTTGGTCCGATTTCCATGGCTCTTTGCTTCAGATCAGTGTTTGTATTGGTTTGATGCTCCTTGGTTGGTTGCGTTATAGCCCTTGAATATAGGCTTTCGAAACATCTCTAAAATACTTAGGAGTTCGCAATGATAATAAAGTGGGCACGACTAAAGCACTCAATAAAACTAAGACAAAAGTTGGTTAAGAAATTCGTTAGACGGAATGTACAGCTAAAGTGCTTTCGCTTTAATCTGCAGCGAATAAATGACCAATGAGATTAGTTGAGTTTTGATTATTAAGCAAGCAGAAAATCCAATATTCCTGCCTTAGAGTGTTCTCTTTCACTGGTAAAGAGCTGTTAATGTGAACAGTCCAGTGTTTTTTGGCTCATCCTCGGTGCTTATTTTGTAAATTGTGAGGTCCCGGAAGAGATCGGGGTAGCAGATCATGGACGAAGAGGATTGGGGAGTCGCGGACGGAGAGGGTTAGGGAGTAGCAGAAGAAAGTGAAGAGCGGGGGTGCATGTGAGAAGGGGGGATCTGTAAAATGTGGTTCCGGCTTGTTCCGGCACAAATTAAGCCCTGCTCATCCTAAACTCTTGTGCAACTAGCAAAAACAAAACAGTCCATCTATACATCAATAAATACGCTATTTTCTAACTTCAAAAATCCACCAATAAGAGTTGCAGCAAGCAAACCATGCCACAATAGATTTTTAGCCCTGCCCACTCCCTGTGACATAAACAAGTCCCTGTTTAGCTCCACCCACTCCCTGTGACAAAGTCCCTGTTTGGCTTAGCCCACTGCTTTAGACATAATCAATTTCCTATTCTGAGTTTTTTTTTTCCTCCAGATTTGCATATGCTTCTTTACTTCAAATATTGCATTGTTTCCTCCTTGGCTTTTGTAAGATTTCTAAAATACTTTGGAATGAGCAACAATGAAAAAGTGGGCAGCACTAAAGGCCCCGGTATACTTCAAATGTAATTGAAAAAAGCACTAAAATTACGTAACTTCGAGTTCCTTCGGCAGTTCGAAACAGCTCACCAAAGCTAACCTTTTGGAGATTTCATTTTGGTCCTAAGCACATTTGAGCTAGCATTGGTTGGTGTGGATTATGCAATCGGTGTGTGTGTGCCGTAAAGCTACGTCTTATTTAACGTGCTTCATATTGACGCAATTCAGAGTCAAACAGGATAAAAACATCCAGCACAACAATACCAACTTAGCAACATGAATATGCTGGAAGGTCGAGTAGCAGAGCTGGCGCAGATGTACTGTATTCGTACCAGTGCTATCATTCACGGAAAGACTCACACACTGGAAGATAAACACAACTGCGTCACAACTGAGTAAAGTTATAAAACATTGTTCCATTCGGTATTGTTCGAATGTTGTTGTATTTTAGGAGCCTAATCGAGTGGCGTGATACCTTTACAACCCCACGTACTGCAGCTCTGTCATATATATATATATATATATAATTGTTATTCTCTCACAGTCGCCATTGTTGATGTATTTTAGGAGCCTAATCGAGAGGCGTGACACCTTTACAACCCAGCCTACTGCAGCGCTGTTTGTCATATATATGTAACTATTATTCTCTCACAGCCATCATTGTTATTGTGTTTGCAAGTCCAATCGAGTGGCGTAAGACCTTTACAACCCCACCTACTGCAGCTCTGTCATATATATGTAACTGTTATTCTCTCAGAGCTGCGCTGTTGTTGTGTTTAGGAATCCAATCGAGTGGCGTGATACCTTTACAACCCAGCCTACTGCAGCTCTGTTTGTTATATATTTGTAATTTGTTTTGTTGTATTTTAGGAGCCTAATCGAGTGGCGTAATACCTTTACAACCCCACCTACTGCAGCTCTGTCATATATATATATATATATATATGTAGCTGTTATTCTCTTAGAGCTGCGTTGTTGTTGTGTTAAGGAGTCCAATCTAGTGGTGTGATACCTTTACAACCCCACCTACTGCAGCTGTTTGTTATATATATATATGTAACTATTATATTCTCAGAGCCATCATTGCTATTGTGTTTAAATGTCCAATCGAGTAGTGATACCTTTACAACCCCACGTACTGCGGCTCTGTCAAATATTTGTAACTGTTATTCTCTCAGAGCTACGCTGTTGTTGTGTTTAGAAGTCTAATCGGGTGGCGTGATACCTTTACAACCCAGCCTACTGCAGCGCTGTTTGGAATATATATGTAGCTGTTATTCTCTCAGAGCTGCGTTGTTGTTAAGTTTAGGAGTCTAATCGAGTGGCGTGATACCTTTACAACCCAGCCTACTGCAGCTCTGTCAAATATTTGTAATTGTTATTCTCTCAGAGCTGCGTTGCTGTTGTGTTTGGGAGTCCAATCAAGTGGCGTGATACCTTTACAACCCAGCCTACTGCAGCTCTGTTTGTCATATATATGTAACTGTTATTCTCTCACAGTCGCCATTTTTGTTGTGGTAAGAAGTCCAATCGAGTGGAGTTACAGTATACCTTTACAACCCAGCCTACTGCAGCTCTGGGGGTGTCAAAATATTCAGACCTTTATAAACTTCTTTTTGCGCTCAAATGAATAAGTTAATTTGGAGTATACCAAGGTGTTAATCAACACAATAAAATTTGCGACAAAAGAAATGCATTAGACGAAATGTACAGATAATCCAACAGTCCAGCAGTCGAATCTTAACTTAACTACCAAAAAAGTGGCGTTAATATAAACACCCCAGTGTTTTGAGCTCATCCTGAACGCTAAAAATAAATAAAACGTTATCATTCTCACTCAATCCCTCTATAGTAAATAAAGAAATATGCCATTTTTCCACTTGAGAAAAGCTCAGTGTTTTACTGTGGGTTTGTCTTTGCGTCTGGAAAGCAGTCAGTCTCTCTCTCTCTCTCATTATTGTACTCTCTCGTCCGTCTATGTGGGCCAGGTTATGTGAATGCAGCGTGGCGCCCCCTGCTGGATGGAGGTCTGGGGGTGATGTAGAACTGGAGATGCTGAGAGGATGAGATGAAGGGCATGAGCGGAGAGCAGAGCTTGTGCAGACGATGTATCTACTGGTTCTTCTTGTCATCAGGTGGGGAGTACGGCGGAGGCTTGTCCTGCAGAGTGAAAACACTATTAATCATCTACAATCAATACTCAAGCTAGTCGTTTATTATATTGATATAGCTCTATACACTATAACTCTATACTCTATTACTCTATAAATTACATTACTAATCAAGTTATTTCAGTTCCTAGTAATCATACAAATTACTGTCTGTCTGTCTGTCTGTCTGTCTATCTATCTCTGTCTGTCTGTCTCTGTCTGTCTATCTATCTGTCTGTCTGTCTGAACATCGTTAATGGATTGAACATAGTTGTGTATATAGACCTTGTTAGGAGGTAAACTGGTAATATTTGTTAACAGGTCACACGTAGTAAACAGTTTGAACTTGGTTAACAGGCTGATAAACTCACCTCCGGCAGGTAAACGTGTGTTGGAGCATAAGTGGTGTTAGCGCTGGAACTGGCTGCTGCTTCAGCTGCTTTTGCCTCCGCTAGAACAACAAATCTTAAATAAATAACTTTTCAAGGTTAAAATATCTGACGACTAGTCATAGATTTACAAAGGTTTAAGATTGCTAAAGAAATTAGGTTTTTTTTTCATACATTATTATTATTATTATCATTATTGGAATACTTGATTCTGATTGGTCAACCGTGATATTCTGCAGTAACAACCGGCTGGATGTACGTTATCCCTCACTTATAAAACTATTATAGTTTATTCAAAAATGTATCTGGGATGTGGCTGCTCCTTGATAAAGTTAGTCATAATAAAATGAGTTAAAATGTAGTGGTAATGAATTTGTTGCTTTCATTTTATTTTTAGGAAAAATATGATCTTAAAGTCGACATGAAATCAAAATGTACTCTTATTTTTATATTTATATAGGAGTGCTTGTCATAAACAATCTATCTGTGCAATTTATTATTTTGTTAAATTTAATTTGCCCTCATAATCTTTTATCAAAAAAAAATCTTTTATTAAATACCATAACCTTCTCTCTCCCCCTCAAAATGACTTTTCTTCACTTCTAGTCACATGAAATGCCTTTAGAGTGGAGCGATCAGTCCTTTAGGGCGGAGCTATCAGTCCTTTAGGGTGGAGCTTTCAGTCCTTTAGGACTGAGCTATCAGTCCTTTAGGGCGGAGCTATCAGTCCTTTAGGGTGGAGCTATCAGTCCTTTACGTCGGAGCTATCAGTCATTTAGGGCGGAGCTATTAGTCCCATAGGGTGGGGCTATTAGTCCTTTAGGGTGGAACTATCAGTCCTTTAGGGCGGAGCTATCAGTCCTTTAGGGCGAAGCTTTCAGTCCTTTACGGCGGAGCTATCAGTCCTTTAGGGCGGAGCTATCAGTCCTTTAGGGTGGAGCTTTCAGTCCTTTAGGACTGAGCTATCAGTCCTTTAGGGCGGAGCTATCAGTCCTTTAGGGTGGAGCTATCAGTCCTTTACGTCGGAGCTATCAGTCATTTAGGGCGGAGCTATTAGTCCCATAGGGTGGGGCTATTAGTCCTTTAGGGTAGAACTATCAGTCCTTTAGGGCGGAGCTATCAGTCCTTTAGGGCGAAGCTTTCAGTCCTTTACGGCGGAGCTATCAGTCCTTTAGGGCGGAGCTATCAGTCATTCAGGGCGGAGCTAGTAGTCCTTTAGGGTGGAGCTAATATTTATTTAGGGCGGAGTTATCATTTTGTTAGCAACTTTCCATCTTCCAACTATCCAATTGGTTTCAAAAGGATGAAATCATGCACCTCCCTACATTTTTTTTCCATTTCAGGACCATTAGATGGACATCACGGAAATCAAGAAAATCTTAACCTCCATTCCATGCCGACTTTAAAAACAAGAGATCTCAAGATTTTTTTAAAGAATTTCACGAAAGAACATTCTTGAAAACTTCTCAGAATTGATTTTAAGAGATAAATTTCTTAAAGGAATAGTTCACCCAAAATTACAATTCTGCCATTATTCACTCTCCCTCCACTTGTTTGAGTTTCATTCTTCAGGTGAACACAAAGTAAGATATTTTGAAGAATGTGGGAAACCAGTAGCCATTGACTTCCATAATATGTATAGTTTTCCTACTATGGAAGTCAGAATGGTTACCAGTCTCCAATATTAATATCTTCTTTTGTGTTCAACAGAAAAAAACTCATTAAAGGGACAGTTCACTCCAAAAATCCATCATTTGCTCACCATATACTCAAATATGAAAACTGACTCACTAATTACTCACCCTCAGGTGGTTCCAAACCTTTATGAGTTTCTTTCTTCAGAAGATATTTTGAACAAAGCTGAAAACCTGTAACCATTGACTTTCTCAAAACAAATACTATGGAAGTCAATGGTTACAATGGTTTCCAACATTCTTCAAAATATCTTTTGTGTTCAACAGAATAAAGAATCTCATAAAACTTTGGAACCACTTGGGTGAACTATCCCTTTAAGCTTTAGAACCACTTGAGTGCAAGTAAATGGTAAGCAAATTTCCAATTTACGTGAAATATCCCTTTAAGAATCAGACCGCAGAAGTTCAGCATCTTCTAGAAGTGGTTCAGTGTGGGTCATACCAGCAGCGGTTCTAGGCAGGTCTGGGTCGAGCGGAGCATGATCCACTGGAGCAGTGTATGGAGGAGGTGGCATATAAGCTGCCGGTCCATCAAACACAGGAGGACTAGGGTAAAACGCACCTACAGCACACAAGATAACAGAAATGGTTAGGAGGAGGAGGAGTCTGTTAGGTTGTAATAATGCTCCACAAACTCTTTACACCATCTTTCTGAATGAAACACCTACTTTACTACATCCAATCAGCTCGCAGTAGAAAAAACAAGCCACGCCCACTGTTTTCTCATTTAATATTCCGTTTCTATAGGAACTGCGTCACAATATGAAATAAAAATGGTTGCAGCTTCCGGTTCATGTGGACTTTAAGTGCATGTTATTACCTGGAGGTGGAGGTCCAGGGTAGGCGTATCCAGGTGGAGGAGGCCCGGCGGGATACATGCCGTTAGCAGGAGGAGGTGGAGGAAAAGCGTACGCACCGTTCGCCATGTATGGGCAGCCGAAATTTACAGTCACCGGTTGCCCTCTGGATGCTGAGGTAAAGAAAGAGAGGTAATCCACATCCACATCAGTTTGACTGCTTAATGCTGAGACTCTTATTTTGAAACTGGTTGAGCACAAACATACCCTGCTCTGCCACATGCAACATGCGCTGACCAAACTCGATGGCTCCTCCAGCGCTAAAGATCAGCTTGAAGGTTGCAGATCCTTCCCATCCACCTGGAACACAGGTGTGAGGGGAACACACTTATATATACAGTATATTTACAGTACATGCTATAGATCTGTTTACTCCAAGTACATGGTGTCTTTCCTTTTCATGTTCAGATTAACTCAAACCAGGACTCTACGAAATCAAAATTCAAGAAGAGTCTGATTACTTTTGTCTGTGGACATGGTATATGAAACTTGAACTTGTTTGTTTTGTTTAGTTAATTTATGTATATTCATTCATTCTCCTTTGGCTTAGTCTCTTATTTATCAGGGGTCAACACAGCGGAATGAACCGCCAACCTATAAACTCTCAAATTCACAAACTCAAACATTATGGTCAATTTAGTTCATCGATTCCCCTATAGCGCATGTGTTTGGAATTGTGGGGGAAACCAGAGCACCCGGAGGAAACCCACACCAACACGGGGAGAACATGTGATCTCCACACAGAAATGCCAACTGACCCAGCTGAGGCTCAAACCAGTGACCTTCCTGCTGTGAGGCGACAGTGCTAACCACTGAGCCACCATACCACCCTTTCACGTTTATTATTAGTTTTTATTCTTATTTAATATATATTATAATTTATATATAAATTATTTAATATTCTTTAATGTTTTCAATTTCTATTTAGCTTCATGTAAGCTTTTTTTGCGCTTCAACTTTACATTTTTATGTAAAACTATACTTAGTTCATCTTATAACATTTAAGTTGTCTTTTAAGCTTGGAAGTAAAGTGTATTTTATACTTTCAATTAATGAATATATTTTAGTAAAATAAGTTTTAGTACACTGTAAAAAAATCTTGCTGACTTAACTTTTTAAGTTGAATCAAATAAACCTTTCTGGTCGTCTCAAATTACATCAATCAAACAGGCTAAAAGTTAAACTTTATATAACTGAAAAAAATTAATTGAAACCTGATTAACTTATAATTTAAGTTAAAGCAGCATAAAAATATTTGTTGTCTTGACCAGTTGACTTTATGATTACATTGAGTTTATCACTCAACATCTAAAAATAATAATAATTATAATTCCTTTTGGCGGTTCATTCCGCTGTGGCGACCCCAGATTAATAAATGGACTAAGCGGAAAAGAAAATGATTGAATGAATATATAATTCCTCTCAATTATATAGTGCTTTTCTGGACACTCAAATCACTTTACACATTCTTTGGTGGAATCTCCTCATCCACCATCAGTGTGCAGCATCCAGCACAGCAGTCTATTGCTCCAGACCACACACCAGCTGATTGGTGGAGAGGAAACAGAGTGATGAAGCCAATTATGATATGGGGATGGTTCAGAGGCCATGATGGACATCCATTGGGCAGATTTGGCCAGGTTAAACCGCTACTCTTTTTCGAAGGACATCCTGGCATTGATAACGACTACAGAGTGTCAGGATCTCGATTTAACGTCTCATCTAAAAGACGGCACTCGCTGAACAGTATTGAGTCCCCATCAATATAATAACTCACACAGAGTGCAGGTTGTGCACCCCCTGCTGGTCTCACTAACACCACTTCCAGCAGCAATCTAGCCTTCCCATGTGGTTTCCCATCCAGGTACTGACCGGGCGCAGCCCTGCTTAGCTTCAGTGGGCGACCATGTGAGAGCTGCAGAAAGCTAGCTGCTGGCAAAATAATCATTGTGCATTTATGGGGTGAGCTTTATACAGGTGAGTGGGTTTGACAAACCACCTGTAAAACACACTAATCTCTTTAAAAAATGAACAAAAATATCCCTCCTCTTTACTGTATTACTTAATTCTCTGAGTACTAACAGTTTCTGTGTATTATTAGCACTTGTTTTGTGTATTGCCTGTTTTTTTATTGAATCGCTGAATGCCTCCTCAATTGTAAGTCGCTTTAGACAAATGCATCTGCTGAATGACTAAATGTAGTAAATAATGACAACAGTTTTATTTTCAGCTATTATTATTTTACTGTTATTATTTTCAGCTACTCTATCTGTTTGCACATCATCGGTGGTGTTATATTTATTTTATTGGTTAGTTTATATTACAGTAATTTATAGCAATTTTACCTCCAGACTCGGCGCCGACTGTGCCCTTGATGTAATTGGCACCGAGCACAGGCTGTTTGACCTCGCAGCCCTTCATAAGATAGAAGGGCATCATGAAAGACTGCAGAGGATCTTTTCCTTTAGTCAGGAAGATGACCTGAAGACCAAACACATCAGCAGATGAAAAACAATGAACATAGAGGAGCACAACAACATTTATATATCAGATTCATCCTACAACCAATAAGGAGACAATCCATTTTGGTTTACAATAATAATAATAATAATAATAATAATAATAATAATAAGTTTAAAGAGTGTGTACTACTTTTATTATACACTGTAAAATGAATAATAAAAGTAGAATCTTTTCCCCATTTATTTATGCTTTTGAAATGCATTATGGGAGCTTCAAACATTTCATGGGACCTTTAAACATAACTTACTACTTTGATTCTATAACTGTGTCTTGGCTCTGTCCTAATAATCATTTAATAATTGTGATGGTTCTCATTGTCTTGCATACCCTGTAAGGTGTCAGGTAGATGCTTCCCTTCTTGCTCTTTCTGAAGGCGTCCGGCAAGCGTTCGCTGTCACTGAACACCAGCTCCACGTTCTCATATGACATCAGGACACTGGAGGAAAACATATTCACTGTAATACAGTCAGCACTTTCTGTGACAACTCATAATTATCAAAACAAGCTTGGCCATTGCTGATAAGGAAACAAAGACGAATGTTTATAGCTTTCAAGAATATCAGGATCAGTTTTAAGAACACTTGTCTATTATAAAGCACTATAAATAATAACAAAGTAAATCATATAAATTGTAAATGAACATATAATAATAAACCCAACAGTCAACTTTATCAAATGAAATGAGTGGAGTTAACTCAAAATGTACTGAAAGTTAATTCTACTCATTTGAAAAGAGTGTTGAAGTCAGTGTTGAAGGTAATGAGTTAATTAAATACCTCATTACTTCAACTTAAATTGAGTAAGTTCACAGTACTCATATAGATTAATTTTTGAACTCAGTTTATTGCAATCGATTTGAGTTGCCCTAACTTATTGTGTTTTACAGTTCTCAGTTGGTTTGAGTTCTCTTCATTTATTGGGTTTTACTGTGCTCAAATTGCTTTGTTTACTCAAATAGATTAAGTTCACAGTACTTATTAGGATTAGTTTTTAAAGGGCACCTATGGTAAAAAATCTACTTTTCAAGCTGTTTGGACAGACATATGTGCATGTATGGTGTATAGACTGTCATATTGGGGTAATATAAGCACACCCAGTGCTTTTTTTTTCAATTTAATAACATAAAAAACAGTGGAACAAATTGGAGCGGTTTTCAAATCGACCGCAACTTTACGTAGGAGAGCGGTCCCCCCGCCCACCAATATTGATTGACAGGCGTTTCATCATATCCTCAGTTTGTTGATTCACGTCCGCCATTTTCAGCGTGAGTCGAAGCGATATCACTAAAGGATCACCCTTGCTCTATTTTTAGATGCAAGGCTCATTGGGCTCAACACAAGATCAATATTCTCCACATTATCACTCTAATCGGAATTATTGGTTGTATCTTTAGGTAGGTTTGCAAACATGTGTACTTCTCATTGAGTCTACCTTATACTTCAGCCGTTTGCATTTCTCGTGATCCCAGAAGCTCCCTGTGATCTTAACTAGCATGCGTTTTAGAATTCTAAACATAGGTTTCTATCAGGGTACACTCAAGTCGACGGCTGGGCGCCGCAGATCGCTGCAGAAACCCATGTTTAGAATTCAAAAATGCGTGGCGCGACGATTCGGGACACTTCATGTCTCTGCCGCGCCACAGAGAGTGTCTGGTGTGCCGTGTCACGGCTTCGAGCGGCGCATCCGGTGCCTCAGTCAAAGTTAATTCAGTGTGCGTGGTTATTAGTTTCTGTGTACAAGCTCAGCACTTGAAACTAGCACACAGTTGGCTGTAAAACTGTACAAAGACACAAATGATTTTGTACTCTCTGCTTGGTCTGTGTCAGGGTCGTACATGTACGACTGAATGCTGAACCTCTCACTCCAGCTCGTTCTCGCAGTCTGCCTGTCAGACTCTGTTGCAAACGCAGAGTGGGTGAGCTCATGGCCCCGCCCCCTTGTTACGTTGGCGGGAAGCCGAAACTAATTTACATGTGAAGCAACACACCCATAAATCAGCGAACTGTGAACACGCCCCCAACATGACACTTTTTAACACCTTATAATAAAAATATGAAAATCTGAATTGTGTTTTGAACTGAACCTAAACTGGCACACTCAGAAGAACCATAATATTAATATTACATCATAAAAAAGAGGTAAACTATGTTCCCTTTAAACTTAAATAGTTTGTTGCAATCGGTTTCCTCAAATGGTTTGAGTTGCCTTAACTTATAGGGTTTTACAGTGTATTATGACAACATTTAGAAATCAGGTTTAAATCAGACATGTCATCATTTGTTTTAGTATGTACCTATCAATATCATATTACCAACTTTTAGTTTATTTTGTTTATATACGTTTTTAAGATCCACCTAACTCTGTCTATTTTAGTGCTTCTTAGTTATGATTGATTTTTAGAGTGACAATTTTAACATCCAGGGACAATGGAAGAAAAATATGCAATGCTAATTAATGTACACTGTCCCTGCCAAATAAACTAATAAATAAACGTTAATAAATTATTAGCATGTTAATGTAATATACAATATAATTAATAATAAAATAAATATCAATTAATAATTGAAAGGAATGTGAAATAAGGGTAATTAAAATGTTAATTAAAAATTGTAATGAAAATACAAAATTGTTATTATTTATTGTGAATTATTATGCATATGAATTTGAAAAATACAGTTTAAGTGCTCTATATAATAAGAGGAGATATATATATGTTACAGGTCCCTGGTAGTCGGCAGTAGTCTTAGTAATAATTGAGAGAGATAAGAGTTAGCTGTTGCTTCACCGT
>NC_079446.1:46736487-46803987 GCF_903798145.1 Danio aesculapii | reverse complement strand
GATAGATAGATAGATAGATAGATAGATAGATAGATAGATAGATAGATAGATAGATAGATAGATAGATAGATAGATAGATAGATAGATAAATAGATAGACAGACAGACAGACAGACAGACGTAGATAGATAGATAGATAGATAGATAGATAGATAGATAGATAGATAGATAGATAGATAGATAGATATTTAGATAGATAGATAGATAGATAGATAGATAGATAGATAGATAGATAGATAGATAGATAGATAGATATTTAGACAGACAGAGAGACAGATAGATAGATAGATAGATAGATAGATAGATAGATAGATAGATAGATAGATAGATAGATAGATAGATAGATAGATAGATAGATAGATAGATAGATAGATAGATAGATAGATAGATAGATAGATAGATAGATAGATAGATAGATAGATAGATAGATAGATAGATAGATAGATAGATAGATAGATAGATAGATAGATAGATAGATAGATAGATAGATAGATAGATAGATAGATAGATAGATAGATAGATAGATAGATAGATATTTACGTGACTGAACGCAGCAAGGTTTCCAAGCAACTTGAGCGTGACTGATTTAATATTCATGAGCTCAGACTTCGCCATAGTAACGTTCTCGAAAGCTGCGCAGGATCTGTTTTAAACAATATCAACTTATCTAACTGAATATCGGTTGCATCCATAGTATACAAACTTAATAATGCATAAAATAAACACATAAACGGCAGGCAGTCAGGCGACACAGCAAACTAATAAATGGGTGTGATCTAACGGTTCACCCGACGTGATCCAAAACACATGGCTATTACTATTCAATACACAGTAAATACAGTGATTAATTGAAGGTGGTCGTTGCTTTATGAATCTGTGAAATCATAAAAGCGTATCTGTATTAAAATGCAGCGTAATAACGCGATGTAAATAATAGTGCGTGTGATTTCGCTACATTACCCCTCGAAGTTGTTGATGATGACACGTCCAGATTCATCGTGATTTTTATTGAGAGCCATGTTTGATTTCTGTCTGTTATGCTGTCAAACTGACCCTCTACATTCTCCGAGCGCAACTCAATGCCACCTGCACTTCCGCCATATGTCACGCCCCTCTGAGTGACGTCACCGAGCAGGGTTTAGACCGGTTTAGACATTTCCCGAACCTTCTCAAATAACCCATAATAAACAGATTGCTACTTATCTAATCTAATGGGATTTAGGTCAATTTCCCTATATTGGGTTCATTGTGAATATAAAATGTAAGCGGAAAAATCTGTAAATAACAAGTAAATAACATTCAAAATCATTTAAAATAATATTCTAAATAAAATAGTTTTCAGGCATTAGTAACAGTTTAAAATGACGTTGACAGTGTTCAGTGAATTAATGAAGAAACTATTAAAAAATAAATACAAATATATTCATGAATAAAATAAATCAAAATTAATGAAAAGATGACTGAATAACTATAGAAATGCTTTTGATTTTACTAGCATCAAAATATGAACGAATAAATGGATGAATGAATGAATTGACTACTTATCTAATCTAACGGGAATCAATTTCCCTATATTGTGTTTATTATGAAGATAAAATGTAACGTTGAGTTAATAACATGTTCGTTTGAAATATTATGAATTGATTTAAAGCATTAGTAACAGTTTAAATTCACTTTGACAGTGAATTAATGAACGAATTAATTAATTAATGAATATAGAAATTAATTAATTAATACAAACATTTATATTCATGATTATAATAAATCTAAATTAATGAAAATATGACTTAAAATCTATAGAAATAGTTTTGATTTTACTAGCTTTAGAATATGAACGAATTAATGAATAAATGGATAGATGAATGAATGAATGAATGAATGAATGAACTTCTAATCTAATTGGATTTAGTTAAATTTCCCTATATTAGGTTTTTTATTTTTATTTTTTCCAATATGAACGAATGAATGAATGAATGAATAAACTGTTTATCTAATCTAATAAAATTTAGGTAAATTTCCCTATATTGTGTTTAGGATGAAGATAAAATGTAAACGTTGAGTTAATAACATGTTCGTTTAAAATATTATAAATTGATTTAAAGCATTAGTAACAGTTTAAATTGGCTTTGACAGTGAATTAATGAACGAATGAATTAATAAATAAATATAGAAATTAATTATTTAATACAAACATTAATATGATAAAATGAAAAGATGACTGAATATGAATGAATGAATGAATGAATGAATGAATGAATGAATGAATGAATGAATGAACTACTTATGTAATCTAATGGGATATAGGAAAGTTTCCCTATATTGTGTTTATTATGAAGATAAAATGTAAATGTTGAGTGAATAACACGTTCGTTTGAAATATTATTGATTTAAAGCATTAGTAACAGTTTAAATTGGCTTTGACAGTGAATTAATGAACGAGTTATTTAATAAAATTATATATATATATATATATATATATATATATATATATATATATATATATATATTAGGGATTGACTGATAAGTTGGTTTTTTTTGTTCCAATACCAATTTTAAGAAAATAATCTTTCACTATATATATATATATATATATATATATATATATATATATATATATATATATATATATATATATATATAGTGTAATACACTATGCTATAGAGAGGTAGTTAGCTCTCTTAAATTATTATTATTTCTGTTAAGCAGAAAGAAGATTTGTTTTTACACATTTCTAATCATAATAGTTTTAATAATTCATTTCTAATAACTGATTTATTTTATCTTTGTCATGATGACAGTTAATGATATTTTACTGGATATTTTTCAGGATACTAGTATTCAGCTTAAAGTGACATTTAAAGGCTTAACTAGGTTAATTAGGCAAGTTATGTTCATTAAACAAGTCATTTTATAATGATGGTTTATTCTGTAGACTATAAAAAAAATGCTTAAAGGGTAGGCCTGTACAATATATCGTTTTAGCATCGATATCACAATGTGTAAGTGTGCAGTATAGTCACATCGCAGGGATCTGCAATGTAGTTGGGATTATAGTTGACCAGACATTACAGTTACAACATAGTGGAGTAATTAATATTTTAACCTTAAAGTGAAAGGTTATGATTTACACGTGTTTTTAAGACCTGCCTGTTCGAATTTGAAGCAAATTTAAGTCATGTGGGCACAATAAATTTAATGTTTGTAGCTTAAAGATGAATTGTACATTTATATAATTAAAATTATATCAATTAAATCCAACCCAGGCTCATTCTGAAAATGTATCCCTATATATATATATATATATATATATATACCCTATCTATATACTTCTGAAGAGAGCAAAATATGTCCAAGGAGCTATGTTTCTTTGCAGTTTTTGTTTTCGCGAATCCACCAGAGGCCACTGTGTATGCTTTTTGAGATCTCAAATTTCGAGTGCCATTCGCGCCTGCTATTTTAACGTAAATCCACCAGAGGCCGCTGTCGACTGACTGATTTACTGACTGACCAACGACCGATTTCCCCACCCTCCCCCTTCCCTAAACCCAACCAATAGTGTTTCAAAATTATCAATTGCCCAGCAAAAAGGCATCATACTGCCCTGTAGCATTTGTTTTAACAACGAAATGCAGCCATATGTAGCTCTGGCTACATAAATCGCAATCATTAGAAATGTATATAAGGCTACGTTTTCAGAATGAGCCTATGTTGATTAAAATGATACAGTGTTATTTTTATAATTGTACAGTGATTATTTAATTAAGTGCCTCGCCAGAAAATCATGAACCATTGCTTATTTGCATATTGGTTGTCATTTTTAAATGATATTTTTTGCAGATACGTTTTCCTACAGAATCATCCCAATTGATCTAAAATTATGAATTCTTTACAAGCTGTTCAAGTCATCGGCTGTAATTGCATTTATATCGCAATATATATATATATATATATATCGCAGTAAATAAAAATCTTGCAATGTCAGCTTTTTCCTGACCTTAATATAGTTTTTAAAAAAATTTAAATCTGCTTTTATTCTCGCTGAAATAAAACAAATAAGACTTTCTCCAGAAGACAAAATATTATTGGAAATATTGTGGAAAAATACCTTACTCTGTTAAACATCATTTGGGAAATATTTTTAAAAAGAAAATCACAGGAGGGCTGTTAATTTTGACTTCGACTGTATAGTATGGTATGGTATTAGTATATTCTAAAATGTTATTAACACTTTTATTTAGCAGCGTTCAATGCGTTATTTCAGTAAACCTTTATTTAAGTATGATAATTGACTAAATATCTTTGTGTGTGTGTGTGTGTGTGTGTGTGTGTGTGTGTGTGTGTGTGTGTGTGTGTGTGTGTGTGTGTGTTATGCAGTTAAGATGGTGAAGCTGATCAGCCTGCTGATTCTGGTGATCCCGAACGCTTCGCTCATCCTCAGCATCCGCCTTGTGTGGAATTTGGCTGGAGATCAATTTCTTGGCTCGTCCACTTTCCTGATGGCTGAGATTGTCAAAGTCTTATCTGTTTATCATCATGATGCAGAAGTCAAGTGCTTACGGTATTGCTTGGGTTGGAAAAACTGTTTCACTGTAAATACTTGTTTTGAAAATGGCTGCATGCATGATACTGGGAAAGTGTACTATATTACAATATGCATGAAACAAACAAATCTTTAGCACTTGTTCATGTAATGCAATACCCAATCAGGCCAAAACCCTTCCAATCATTGACAATCCGACTCAATAAATTCAAAACTCTATTTTGAATCTGATTGTGATGCAATAATGTGCAACTTTTGTAAAGCTGCTTTAGATAATTATTTGAAAGCGCTGTACAAATAAACTTGAATATATGGAACAATATGATAAGGACATTTACATTTACAAGATATTTAGTTTATTATAGTTTTTTTCAAAGAAATGTGTATGTATACAGCTATGGTTTGCTTGTTTTTGGCAAATTGTTTAAAATATGTGGCTAAGAAATAACTAATTGTTGTTGTTTTTTTGATGGGGCAGGTATTAATCTACACCAGTGGTTCCCAAAGTGGAAATCGTGGTACAATGACAGGGGGTCACTAGGTGATTTCCTAAAGTTAAATAAATTTGACTATTAGAATTACCATATTTTATCCATAACCCACAGAAGATAAAAAATAGTAGGTAATATTACATAAAAAAGCAACAACATGCAAATAAAAATCCATCAGCTTTTAATTTTTATCATAGGATTGTGTGTTAGATTAGATTGTACGTTAGATCAACAACACAGACTGATTTTATAGCACCAGGTTAAACTTTCTGACACCTTTATGGTAATCAAATACATTGAAAATAAATACAGGCCACAACTGAACATTGAGGATGATCTCCAAAGTTAAACCAGTAGACTTGTGCTGAAAACATGGTGTCCACCAGTCTCATTGGGGTTAGGTTAATATTAAATTAAACAACTGAACAAATGATTGTATAAGGTATAGCCTATTATCAGGGCCAGATGGAATCTGCTGACGTTTTTTTGCTATTTCTGTGAAGAATTTTGGTAAAAATCTGCGCAATTATTTTGGGAGTATCATAACTAAAACCTTAATATGTGAAATAAAAAATAATATCTTTTAAACTTTTATTTAATGTTTAAAATGCAAATCCAATTAGATTCACTTTATTTGATAAACAAAGCAAGTCTTTCATATAACATCTCTACTAAAGGACAGAAAATATTACTGTACAAACTGCATTGTACATAAATCAGATGAACATTTTCATATTAGTCAATAATATTACTGTAATTAATTTAAAAGCTGAATATAGATTTACACACATTTACACAAGTAAATAAACAGATTTAATGATGGACTAAAAATCTGCAGAATTCTGTGCGCGCAGATTACGTATGGGCCGACACATTATTCTTAAGACTGTTGACCTTTTTTGTGTTGGCAATATGCTCATGTTTATATAGGACTAATGTTGTGTGTGACACACTTGTATATTTATAACCACCTCTGAGGAATGTCGGGGTCACAGTCACCGGCAATGTTATTTTGGGGCTCGTGGGCTGAAAGGTTTGGGAACCCCTGATCTATACCACTGGTCCAACTGGGCCATTAAAAACATCCTTAGCATGTAGTCCTGTTTAAGACTGAATTTTAATTCACAGCGGTTTTTAAAAAGACTTTAAAAAGTCATACATTTGAAATAGTGACTGACACCTGCAGAAACCATGGCTGTGATGTTCCATTCCACTATGGATTTTTATATCTGTTTTACAATACATGTCTTTCTTCTTTTTTTGTACTATTATGGTTACATCAAAATGAGTAGACTATAAAGTATTAAATATTGAGCCAAAATATAAAACCTAATTATGGTTACACTACTATTTTTATAAAAGAATGTTCAAATAAAAATACACTTTTGTCTTTGCAGACTTTTTGTCTTTGCATTAACTTGTGTTGTATTCGTTTTTCTCAGTCGCTTTGGTACAATTCTCAGATTTTAAATTTGCTAAACAGTAAGTGCATTTCTCAAAACAGCACATACGAATAGCAAAACAGCATGGATTACCTGCAGAAGCCAGTCTCTTGCTTAAAATGCTTAGTTCATCTCTCAGTGAACATGTCAGAATGAAAAGTCCCTGTGTCATTGTGTACGGATAGGACAGTCCGTCATGTTTAGGGCCAGACCGAATCTGCAGACATTTTTTGCTATTTCTGCACAGAATTGTGTTAAAAATCTGCGGATTTATGCAGAATTATTTTGGGAGTATCATAACTAAAACCTTAATATATTAAATAAAAAGTAATACATTTTAACTTTTATTTAATGTTTATAATGCAAAACCAATTAAATCCTCTTTAATGGTAAACAAAGCAAGTCTTTCGTATAATAAATCTACTAAAAGACAGAAAATCTAACTTTACACACTGTATTTTAAATAATTCATATGAATATTTTCATATAATTATATTTTCAATATTCAATAATATTACTGTAAATATTTTTAAACTGGATAAATATAAATGTAGACACATTTACACAAGTAAATAAACAGAATTAATTATGGGCTAAATATCTGCGGAAATCTGCGCGCATAGATTCTGTGTGGGCCTTGTCATGTTGTCAATATACAGTAACTGTACTCTGGACGGGTGTTCTGATGTAAACTGGCTAATTTATTTTATTTTTTTGCTGTTTGTACTGTAATTTGTTGCCAGATCATGTCATTGTGATACAGAAAGAAAAAAACAGCACTACATGGGACAAAGATAAAACCAAAACAAAAGTAGAAATGTGAAAATAGGACAATCTCCCTTAAGATACACCTCACCTTCATTAGACAAAGTCAAGATTGACCTGGGAGCAATTTACCAATTATAGATTTAGAAAAAAAGTCTAATGGAAAAGTATAGAAAAATGTATTATGAATAAATATTATGACAACTTGCTCAACTTCTTTTATACATATATATGACATAGATATAACGATATATATAAATATATATATATATATATATATATATATATATATATATATATATATATATATATATATATATATATATATAACTTGACATTAACTTTTTTCTCACCCCCAGCCCCTCCCCCACCCCCCCATTTGGTCATTTTTACAAGACAAAGTTTTGTTGTTGGAAACTACTTTATATACTTAAACTTGACCTTTGCATGCTAAAAGTACTTGAGCAAGAGACATTTTACTTGATTTGGGTCATTACTACCATCATTATGATATAGGTCACCTATATCTGCTGTATTCATCCTAAAACCTACAGTAGTTTGACGTAAAACCAAAACAAAACCCATTGTTGTCTTAGGACATTTTTTATTAAGCAAATTTTTAAATAACAGTAAGTTCATGACATATTAAATATATAGTATATTCTGCTGGTTTTAAACATACTGAATAATAATAAATACAGTTATGTAACAACCATAACATTACCATTATGTCTTAGGACATCTTTGATTAACTTTTTATTACCTACACCTAATGTTGACTAATGAAGGTACATTTATAACAACTATTTATTTGTTAGACTACTTTATTGTCAAACCATGTTGCATATAGATGCATTTAACAGACTTATATGACAGTGTATTGCTGTAGAGGACAAATAAAACACGAGACAGATGTTTAGAAAGAGTATAGTTTATTTTGTTTGACCTGCAAACTTATCTAAACAAGATAAACTTTCAGAAAACAGCACAGAAACATTATAATGCGCGCGCTCGTGAATATAACACGCGGTTGTCTTCAACGGTTGTCTTCAATAGTCCTTCTTTGCTCAACAACTCTGCTGAAAAACAAAGCAAAACATTACAACAGCCAGACATACAGTTAAAACATTACAGTTACCATGGTTTCTATTTTAAACTATAGTAAACTAAAGTTTGAAACTATAGTTTAAAATAGACGATGAGTGGGCCTCGCTGCTCCCACCCACCATAACCCTCGCAGCGGGGTCCCACTACCGGCCTCCCGTGTTTCCCTGAGGGTCCTCACGGCTTGTATTGATCCCTGCCTAGGGCTCACAAGCCGCCTCGCCCCAGGGAGTGCACGAGCTAACCGGGCGCCAGTCCGTGCCAGTGTTCACTGGAATGTTGCTCGGCGGCACATTTCGAGCAACAAACACGTAATATTCTTCGCGATATTGCGTTTATGTACGCAAACCGCAAGGAACTACAGCACAGACGGGCCCGAGTGAAGCTTCACGAAGCGGACTTCGTGAGATTGGCGTGGCTCCACTCGTACCGTCAGGTATTGAACTCACCTTGGTCAAGTACAAAAAGCAACACCGAGCGAACTGACAACACTGAGAGAGAACCGACGACCTTTATAGGAATGCAGATGCAAATATTTACATCGCGACGTCACTGCTGTGAGTCTCGTTGTCATGGTGAGCGCTGAAGAGAGCACATCTCATTGGAGCACACAGGCTCGGGAATCTCCGTCACGGCGAGTTGCGGTCGGCTGTGGGCAAAAACATATTAAATATATAATTTTACATTTTTGGTGCTGTGTATTGGTCTGGGATGCAGTAGAATATGGAGACAGATGAATATAATTAAAGACAGATGCGGGACATTAGGACAGAAAGTGAGCCCGGCTAAGACAGGTGGTAAGCTTCTTATTATCCAAGAACGCCATCTAGCGGTCACATAAACTAATAGCATGTTACTTGCTACTCCACTACATCATGCCCGTAGCCGATGTATGTGTTTGGGGGGTGGGAGGGATGGGCAGCATTTTTCCTTTTAATTAATTTATGTAATTTAATATGATATAATACATTTACTATACGTGTTTTTGAGGCTGTTTGCTCACTTTATTCGTTTTATTCTGACCGGATATAAATCTGATCGCTCAAACCACTTCAGAAGGTGATCTGGGATGCATTCCAGATGTAACCCGACAGGTATAATCCTTTTTTAGACAAAATTAATATTAACAAATAAATTATGACCTGGAGAAAATCTGACCTATGGCTGAAACACCTGTAGGTGCAATTTTACAGCCAAAATTCTATTAAAACATGTTTACTATAAGCATAAAACATGTTCTAACTTTTCAGGCCTGTAGCCAGGGGGGTTCGGAAGACCCACCCCTCAATGACAAAGGTCCAGAATTAGTCCCATATATGAGCTCATTTGTCCTATTTTGACTGCCATCATAAATAATGAAAATAATCCATCGAAAAAGACTTAAATGGATCCTGTGTCGGCTGTTGCTTTGACTATAATCTGATGTAAGAGAAGTCTTTCACTACTGTATTGTTTTTAAACAGAGAAAACATTTTACAGGGAACTTTTATTCTTAATCTTGGACTTTATTTCTGAAATAAAAATGAGCAATAAAAAGGTGTGAAGCACCAGAAGTGGACCATATTAAATTAATATGAATATATTTAGGCTGTTGTTGATATCCAGGAATTTTAAAATGTAATTTTTTTTACCAAAGAAGCTAGAAAAAGTCTGAAGAATTCATTATTATTGTTTTATTATTTATAATTTATTTATTATTATTATTATTATTATTATTGTTATTATTATTATTATTAATACTATTATTATTTATTATTATTATTATTATTATTATTGGTATTATTTATTGTTATTATTATTATTATTAATACTATTATTATTATTTATTATTATTATTATTTATTATTATTATTATTATTATTATTATTGGTATTATTTGTTATTATTATTATTATTATTATTATTATTATTATTATTATTATTATTATTATTATTACTATTGTTATTATTATTATTATTTATTATCATTATTATTACTAATGTATTATTATTATTATTATTATTATATATTATTATTATTATTATTATTATTATTATTTAATTATTATTATTATTTTTATTGGAATGGCCAAATTGTGACTGAGGACAGTTGAATATGCTGGCCAGTTTGTTTTTTGTCTAATAAATGATAGTGGGCTACAGTTTTTTTTACTTTAAAACCTTAACAGATTGCTATTTTTTCCTAATGATATATAATGTAAAAATTTTGTATTTTAAAAATTACTCCTGTTTTAATTTTTTTTATTGTAATTTTTTTAGAAATATTTTACATCAAAAAGTGTGGTTATGATGATCTGACTAGTTAATCCAGAAATAAAAATCACTAAAATGCAGAATTTAAGACTCATAATTAAATAGAAACTGAGGCGTATAACTAGAAAAAGGTCCACTTTTTGAGAAAAGAACCACCCCTTTCACCAGGCTGGCTGGGCCTGTATATTCATTATTAAAATAAATCTAAATTAATGAAAATATGACTAAATAACTATAAAAATGGTTTTGATTTCACTAGCATTACAACAAGAACGAACGAACGAATGAATGAATGAATGAATGAATGAATGAATGAATGAATGAATGGACCCATAGGTAGATAACGAATAGACTGATAGGTAGACACATTAAAGTTAGTAGTGGAAAATATTATCTTGTAAGACAAAAACATAAGTAGGAGAGAGACTTATTTATTTTAGCGAAGGTTTGTTCTAACAGGTACCATGTTTGTTTTGAAAATTACGTAATATATAATTCATTTCTGAAGTAACTCCAACATCACGACAATATTTACATTTCTTTATTAAACCAAAATTACTATCTGACACAATCAATACAATTGTTTATTTGAAATAATAAATCCTTTTCATGCAGCCCCCCTCTGTAAAAATATGGTATCTTCTGCTTCTTAAGATCGTGAGCCGGAAAAGACGCCATTTTGGATCTTGAGTATGGAGGGTTTGCGCCCGCGACTTTAGGTCTAAAATGAGCCAAAATGGCCGATAAGACTCCTCAGTTTCCTAGCATGTGGACGACACAAAACGTCGCCGTGCGCGAGCTCGTGTCTGTTTCCTGTGCACTAGTGGAGCAGCATGGCTTCATCTGCGAAAAGGCGAGCTGTTGAAACTGGACAAAATCCCCAGGACAGCGACGAAAGCTCGGACGAGGGTCTGGAAGACTCTGGCGACGACGACAGCGAAAATTCAGAAGAAGAAATAAACGAGGTAAGTTGCTAGCCGAACTGTTTTTGCGAGCAGAAATGTCGTGATGTACAGGCCATGCTGGCTCTATCCTAAAAACACGTTGTTTTATGACCAACACACGTGTTTTGGTCTGCATTTAGGAGGTTATTGTGGACTTCGAAGCACACACGATCTCTGACAACGACTTTCACGGCATCAAAACCCTTCTTCAACAGGTAACGTCGGTTTATTGCAGATTATGCAATGACTATATGAGTGTGAATGCATGAATGTAGACATAAATGTGTGTGTTGTTGTTTTGCAGCTGTTTCTGAAGTGTCACGTGAACACTTCTGACCTCACTGACATCATCATCCAGCAGAACCACATCGGCAGTGTCATCAGGGTAATACACTCTCATTTACCCCCCAAAATAGCTTAATTTTTACTGGTCATAACTATGTATTTCATTCTGTTTAGATTCATTTTATGTCAATGTAGCATACATTTAAATCAAGAGCCAAGAAGAAGTGGGCACAATAATGTAAATAATGAAAAAATAAAATAGTAATGGAACAAACAGAAGTTTTAAATGAGAAAAAAAGATAAAAATGAACAAACATATTTATATAAACACAAATAATACATCAAAGTAGAGAAAATATGTATATTTACTGTATACATTTTTACAAGCATCTTCAAAAACAGCCCTTTGTGTGAATTATGAGCTTATATCAGTGCTGTATTTTATCTATAGACCATGAAAATTGCCTGCTTGTCAAATTATTTCATAACTATAACAAGAGGCAATTCAACCATTACTTAACATTAAAACAGCTATCATAACAATATTTATCAACGTTTGGGCCTTCTTGGAAGCTATGGAAAATAAAAAAGGGTTAGGACCATTGTTATAGTTTACATCCCTCAAAATGAGCTTAAACAATTATGAACAGATAAAATTTTAACACGGATCATAACTTGAAGTATGCAAGAAAATAACACTATTGTATTGTTTACAACATTTGCATTTGGCTAATTTAATCATGCATTTTATTAAGGGATTTTTAGGGCTGAGCAATTCGATTTCGGCTTCTAACGATTATGAAAAACCATTAATTGAGATAAATGATTATTGCATCATATACCGCCCCTTTACATGTGTACACATTTGTTGCTCTGCAAAGCTCGGTTTCACGTGAAAATGACTAAGCATGTAGTGTAATGCAACTTTTGCAGCGCAGGATGCGCATTGTTCATTGATGTACATTCGAATCATTCATGTTTTTAAAAGTGTGAATGAGCGCACACACACAGCATTCGCTCAGCATTCGGTCACATTCGCCTCTGAGGTGTCTCATTCACACACCTCCGAGACGAGCAGAGCACAAACATCTGAAGTCATCAATGTGAGCACTTTAATGGTGTGAAATCGCGGTGTTTAGTGATTATTCATTTTAACATTCATTTGTGTAATAAACAAACGAGTTGAGAATCAAAAGACACATGAAAGAGAAACATTAAAGTGACCGCGCGCAATATTCCTGCTGCCGACTGTTGTTTGATTAATAATGATAATAAAAGGAGAAAATCCCTCACTGCTCTTGACTGAAGGACTTTAGTAGCTATAATTAAAGTGTTTCTTACAGTGAAGATGCTTAAAGCACAGTTTGTTAATATTTTTATTATATTGTATTTACTTCCCTTTCCTTATTTACAAGGAGAAAAATAACTATATATATATATATATATATATATATATATATATATATATATATATATATATATATATATATATATATATATATATATATATACACACAGCTGAAGTTATTAGCCCTTCTGAATTATTAGCCACTTTTTCCCCACAATTTCTGTTTAATGGAAAGATTCTTTTTCAACACATTACTAAACAAGATAGTTTTAATAACTCATCTCTAATAACTGATTTCTTTTATCTTTGCTCTAACAGCACATGATGTTTGACTAGATATTTTTCAAAACACAAGCATTCAGATTAAAGTGACTAATTACCCTCAGCTTAAATAGGGTAATTAGTCAAGTCATTGTATAACAGTAGTTTCTTCTGCTGACAATCAAAAATATATATTGCTTAAAGCGGCTAATGATATTGACCTTAAAATAAGTTTCAAAATATTAAAATCTGCTTTTATTCTAGCCGAAATAAAACAAATCAGACTTTCTCCACAAGAAAAAATATTATAGGAAATACTGTGAAAAATTCCTTTGTTAAACATAATTTGGGAAATATTTATAAAAAAATAAATAAATGAAATTCACAGGAGAGCGAATAATTTTGACTTAAACTGATAATCGTTTTGAATAATCGCGATTACAATTATGACCAAAATAATCGTGATTATTTTCCCCCATAATCGAGCAGCCGTAGCTCAAATTATGCCAAAAAATCTCCATAACAGTATTCATATTTTTTTTATTTTTTTTTAAATAACTCTAATAATTAATAAAATACACTAAAGTCTTGTGTCCAATGGTCTGATTCGATGAAATATCACTAAACATCACCACATTAAGTAAGAGGTAATAAAATTAAATAATTTCACCTTCTACTTTTTAAAAAATATTTTTATTTTATAAACTGATGGAGTCTAATCAGTATGTTACATTAAAATGTGCTATAAATTAGGGCTGCAGGATATTGAAAAAATCTGACATGTTATATATATCGCGATATATATTGCAGAAAAACTAAATATTACAATTTCACCAGATGATTGATATATATATATATATATATATATATATAAACAATTTCTTCAGATGACTAAAAACTGTTATTTAGAAAGAATTCATTAATTTAGATTGAGTGAAATGATTCTGTAGGGAAGTGAATCATTCATAAAAATGTCAAGAAATTAATTAAAAGCAAAGATAAAAGTGAAATAAACATTGTTTTAGGGATTTCTGGGAAGTCAAATCTTGTTCAGGTTCAGAATTTGAATAATCAAATGTAAAATAACACAGCAAATGTCTTTAATAAATAATAATTTACTTAAATTATTTGTACAGTAAAGTTACAAATGCTATATTTTCTTTGCCTGATTACTTTGAACACTGTCAGGCCATAAAAACAGATGCAAATAATAAACGTTTACTCCAATATAGTTAAACTCTTCAATAACTGCACAATTCTCATGTGTCTGTTTCTCCTGGTCAACTATAATCATAACTCAACATTGCAGATCCTGTGATGTGACAGTTGTGGATGTGCACATTGCAATCTCGATGTTGAGCAATATATTGTGCAGCCATACTGTAAATGTTAAATATATTTAAAACTCATTTGTATAATATTCACTAACAGTAATAATAAGCATCTGTAATTCTGCTCTGATATTGCTGTGTTATAGTTTATGTGTGTGTTTTGCTCCAGCAAGCTGAAGTGCCGGAGGACAGTGATGATGAGGGCGACCCGGACGAGGTGTTTGGCTTCATCAGCATGGTGAACCTCACCGAGAGACAGGTCAGACAGTCATCACACACACACACACACACACACACACACACACACACACACACACACACACAATCCTTTCTGTAGGATTGATCTTGAGTTACAACAATCCCACTGGTCATGGAGTTTTTGGAATATCATGATATATTACATGTGCATATGCATTTTTACCGTCTAGTGGCTGTTAAAGTCACGTAAAATGATATTCAAGCTGAAACAATGTTAATATTAAGTTATTATTTAAACATATTAAAGCATTTGGATTATGAAAGGTCATTGAAATCCAGTTTTTAATCGGTGAGTATCTTGAAAAATATGATATTTGGCTTAAAGTGTGATGTATTATTGTTTGTGTATCAGGGCGTGGAGTGTCTGGAGAAGCTGAAGGACATGATTCTGGATCAGTGTGCGAAGTGCAGTCCTCCTGATGTGCAGGAGCGGATGGAGAATCTCCTGCAGGGAACCGCTCAGTCCGTCGGGCTCCTGCTGAGCGAGAGATTCGTCAACGTCCCGCCGCAGATCGCTCTGCCCCTGCACAAACAACTGCAGTAAGAGCTCAGCACTGCGCCCCACGCCTGTCTCACCTACAGATTTCATTAGTTTGATATATTTGATGTTTTAATTAGGGAAACCGTGAAATATTTGGATGTAAGTTTGTCATAGTTGAATCATAAAGTGAATTAAACAAAAAAAAAGGTGAATGTGCTGTCATTAATTTATTAAAGAAATAGTTATAAGCATATTGTCAAAATATAATCATCATCTCTCTTCTGTGTGGTTTTCAGGAAGGAAATGGCTGAAGCTCAGAGGACCAATAAACCCAGTGGTAAATGCCAGTTCTGTCTGATGATCAGCAAAACCTGCAAACCAGTGAAGAAGAAGAGCATTTCTGCAGGAGACCAGGCTAAAGAAGAGCTGCTGTTCGTGAACGACGAGGAGGAGTTCTTCTATGAGGTACGTTTTACTAATAAGTTAAAGGGACAGTCCATCCAAAATTGAAAAATCTGTCACCCTTTACTCACCCTTTTCTTTCTTCTGTTGAACACAAAATCTGTTTTGATGAAAGCTGGAAACCAGTAACCATTGACTTCCACAGCATTTGTTTTTCCTACCATGGAAGTCAATGGTTACTGGTTTTCAAAAAGAAAATCTTTTGTATTTAACCAAATAAAAAAAAACTCCTATAGGTTTAGAACTGCTTGTGGGTGAGTAAATTGTAATTTTTGGGTGAACTATCCCTTAAAAAGAGAAACGCTGTCCTCTCCTAACAAACCATACATCAATGGAAAGATTATTTATTGAGCTTTCAGATACAGAAAAATCTTTTCCCAAATATTGACACTTATGGCTGGTGTTGTGATCCAGAGTCTCTTTTTTTCTTTCTTTCTCTTTCTTTCTTTCTTTCTTTCTTTCTTTCTTTCTTTCTTTCTTTCTTTCTTTCTTTCTTTCTTTCTTTTTCTTTCTTTCTTTTTCTTTCTTTCTTTCTTTCTTTCTTTCTGTGTCTATCTATTTATTGTTTTATCTATCCATCCATTAGGATATAGAACATGTGTAACCATAAAATAATTATATGCAACCCTGACCATAAAGAACGTTTAGTTATTACAATTAATAAATAGTAATGTAGTTATTACTCAGTTTTAAATGAATAGTTGTGCTGAATTGTTGTTTTAAGTGGTTAAAGAGTTAGTTCACTCACAAGTGAAAATTACTCAATTTGTAAACCTTTGAGTGTTTTTTTTTTTTGTTGTTGAACAAGATATTATGAAGTATGCTGGTTGTTGGCACCAGTTGACTTCCATAGTAGTAAAAAAAAAAAAATTAAAATACTATGGAAGTCAACTGGTGTCAGCTATTAGCAAACTGTTCAAGGGAAAAGACACCCGAAGGGTTTTGAACAAGGATGACTGAATTTTGATTTGTGGGTGCACTATCCTTTTAAGACTTCTTGAATTGCAGATAAGGTATCTAATTTGTTTTACCAAACAATAGTTTATATGCACAGAGACTTTTAATTTTGCAGTAACCCAGCTCAAACATTTCCTGTGAATGGTCATGCCTTCCAAAATTGCCACGATTAAAAATCAGTCATCTTCATTGCCTGACTAATACAGTATATAAAGTGGGTATCAGACCGGACAAGAAGCACTGCATTAAATTACATTGTTCTGCTTTACAATATGGAGGTTTATTTTACCCCAATATTTAATAGTCTCTCAGCATTTATCTGCGGTTCCTGTCAGCACTTGCATTTAAATGGTCTTTCATCTCATTTAACACTTGAACAACTAAATGAATGCTGAAGTCTATTTAACTCATTATATTCTTATTAAATGATATCATCAGAGCTGTAAAAGGAACCTTATAAAAGTGAAAATGGTCACATTAACTGTTTAGCAGTGGCTGAAAAACACTGCTTATAGTCCATTACTTGTGTAATATCTACATTCTTCCCAGACTAATTTGACTATTCAGGCATGTAATCAGCCGAGGACAATGACGAGTCCACCCCCTTAAAATATATATATATTTGTGTCTGTTTTTAAATAATAATTCTTTATATTTGATATTGGCCACACAATATTAGTTATACTTCTTTTAGCAGTTGTATAGCAGTTTAATAGTCACCTAACTATTATTATATATATTTAAAGTATTATTATTATAAGTATTAATCTAAAACAATGACCTAAATCTAAAGCTTCATTTTGGTCTCTTGTCGTTTGAAACGGTAGGGATTAAGCAAAGGAAGTTTGTATTACTCTTGATTTCATCCACAATCTTACTTTCTCTCAGATTTCACTCCCTGGAGACATCATGTACCTCACTCAGGACATGTGTTAGGGCTTCCCCTACCGTAAAACTCCTCAATGGCAGGGAAGTGTTTTCTCGTTAAGTGCAGGGAAAGAGTTTAACACAAATGATCGATTGGACGCACATCATAATGCCAGCCAAATATGTAAAGCACAAACAATGTCCTTTAATTCGGTCACGTCCAGCGGCCGTCAGCTGTGAACCAATCTCCATGTTTGTTCCATTGCTCCATTTGTTAGATGTTTGCTCTAACTTTTGCAGGCTGAAGCGCATCAGACAAAAAAATGCCCAGTTCGCGTCACAGGACGTCTATGTCATCTTTGCTATGACTTCACATGTAAATCATTCACACTTCATTTACATCTGCTTACTGCACAAGCTGAATGTGATGGTGCAGGTGAGGTGTCTTTTTTTTTTTTTTTCCAAGACACTCAAATACACATGTGCTGCGTATGTAATGTCTATAAGTTATGTGATACAATTAATCACAATATTATATGGTTTGGAATCTGATATTTATGAGATTATAAAAATGTTTGCGATTTTTATTTTGTTTAATATGTCAGGACAGATCCACACACCTCCACTAGATGGTTCCACTAGATGGTGCCACTACCACTCCACCATTGAGTTTAGAAAAATCACATCCCTGTTTATGGCCTAAACATTTCTTGCTCTTCTTTTCACAGCAAGCGACGCTGAAGTTCAGCTACTGTGTTCAGGACGAGGCAGACTCATGTGCGACAGGAAAATGGTCGTATGAGGATGAGCCCATGAAGCCGTTTCGCACAGTCATGGTGATCCCCATGGACAGAATGGACACCATCATGCAGAAAATGACTGATTATCTGACCGTCTGAGCACACTTTAACCTTCCAGGCCAGTTTAACCACAAATCACCCAAACCAGTGAAATAATTTATTCATTCTGTACATAATCAGCCCACAAACATAATAATAATAAACAACCCAAACAGATTGACGATGAGTGTCTCTTCAATTGAAAATATCCACAATTTACATGTCTGTTTCTCCTCTGAGGTCACTGTAAAACACATCGCTCCTGTGCTTCAGTCTCCTGCGCCTCTGTCTTTGGTTCTGGTTGAGTTTTTGCTTTAGTAGTACCCGTTCTGTCTCGATCCAGAATATTCTGCAGGATCTCTTTACTTTCACTGGGAGGAAGATTGCAGAAGAAATACTGCGGCGCCATCTGAACGAACCTGCAGAACACAGATTTTTTTTTCTTCATTAAATACAGGGTGGCCATTTATATGATACACCTTAATAAGATGGGAATGGTTGGTGATATTAATGTCCTGTTTGTGGCACATTAGTATATGCGAAGGTGCTCATAAAAGAATAAAGTTACGTTAAAACCAAGCACACCATTGTTTTTCTTGTGAAGTTCCCATTAATTTTGATGTGTCACATGACCCTCTTCCTATTGAAAAAAAAAAAAACAAAAGTTGGATCCAAGATGGCGACTTCAAAATGGTCACCACCCAGCTTGAAAAGTTTGCTCCCTCACATATACTAATGTGTCACAAACAGAACGTTAATATCACCAACCATTCCCATTTTATTAAGATGTCTCCATATAAATGGCCCACCCTGTACACATTTATTTGACATGTAAGCATTATATCGATACATATGAGCTATTTTCTCTTTCCCTTGTGTGGAAATGACTACTTTATTGTATTTATTTGGTGTAAAAAGTTACATTAATTGGATCTTCATCAATATAATGCATCAGTGTTTGGCCCTTTAACTAGTATTGTAGCCAGCTGATTGACTGTCATTAAAACAAAAACAAAACTGCTTAGACTGGTGTCAGGAACACAATTTGGGGAAGTTAGAAAGCATAAAGTTTTCAAAATAGATATATTTCTATAAGAATTGTATTTTCCAAGTATATTTCCATATAAAAACATTATATCTAAATTATAGTCTACATGCTGGATTACACACAGATCTCATGGCTGTGACGCAGCTTCAAAAATTAGTTTCGAACCGAAAGAACGAATTTGCTCAAAATAACGTAAAAACCAATTTTCACTTTTTTGTGTAATATATATGTCCAAATAGTGTTTTTAGCAGCGTGGGACACATATATGATTGTCAACTGCTCAAAAAAATCTGTTTTGGTGTTTCGTGACCCTTTAAAATAGGTTTAACACAATTAAAAACTGCTTTTATTCTAGCCAAAATAAAACAAGTACGACTTTCTCCAGAAGAATTCCTTGCTCTACTAAACATCATTTGGGAAATATTTAAAAAAGAAAATTAAATTCACAGGAGGGTGAATAATTCTGACTTCAACCATGTAGTAATACCAGTACACACATACACAGAGAGAGACTTACGCGTGTGGTGAGATGTGTGTGAGTGTCCGTATGCTGTTGTCAGTCAGACTGTACTCGTGGAAGAGAAGCCACTCCGGCAGGCCCAGTTTCTGAGCTTTAGCGCCGTACGCAGACAGACGATGAGCCTGAGCCACGTGTTTATTCAGCAGCATGAAGTAATTCCCCGATCCGTCCACATCTCTGGCCATCTGCAGAGCGCACAAGTGAACACAATCATTAGCAATCGTGACACAAAACCTACTGAACTAAACAGACTACAGAAAGTGTCTTCAAATATTCTGACAGACAAACTGAGTGTTCAGAGACGCTCTTCCCATGTCCAAACACAGCCTTTAAGATTTAGGGGCTTTAGTACTATAAAATATAAAGGGCTATGGAGACCAAAATCCAATTGAAAAGTGTTTCAGGGGTAGTTAATGTGAATTGGGGAAACTAAATTGGCCGTAGTGTATGAATGTGTGTGAATGTGAGAGTGTATAGGTGTTTCCCAGTACTGGGTTGCAGCTGGAAGGGCATCTGCTGTGTAAAACATATGCTAAAATAGTTGGCGGTTCATTCCGCTGTGGTGACCCCTAATAAATAAAGGGACTAAGCCTAAGGAAAATGAATGAATGAATAAAATATATTAAATAAAGATAAAGGTGTCTGCAGACCTGCATGAAGTATCCGGCCAGCAGAGCTCTCTTGATGTTGAGCGCGTTGGTCTTGGTGCCGAAAGCAGGCTCTGAAACGGGCAGCTCGATGCGCTTCAGGACGTCTGAGAGCTGAGAACGGATGGCATCTGCTGTCTGTAGAGCCGCACAGCACAGATAATACTGCTCACACCACTGCTCCTGACTGAAGTCTGACACACACAGAACACACGCACGCTTATGGAAAGGTCACTCGTGTACCTAAGGATTCATTAGACAGCCAGACAAACACATAGACAGATGGACAGTCAGACAAATGGACACTAAGTCAGACAATCAGATGAAACAGAGTCAGATGGATGGACAGTCTGACAGACAGACAAAGTTCGATGGTAAAATTTAGATGAACAAATGTAAACAGACAAATTTGGACAAAGTCAGATGGACAAAGTGGAACGGATGAATGGACAGTCAGACGGACAAATGCATATGAACAAATGCAGACGGACAGTCAGATGGACAAACGCAGATGAACAAATGCAGACAGACAGTCAGATGAACAAAGTCGAACGCATGAATGGACACTCAGACGGACAGAAAATCAGATGGACCAAGTCAGACAGGCAAAGTTGGACGGGAAAAAAATTCAGACGGACAAATCTAAATCGACAAACTCAGACAGACAGTCGGACAATCAAAGTCATATGGACAAAGTGGGATGGATGAATGGACAGTCAGACGGACAGAAAGTCAGAAAGACAAAGTTGGACGGATGAATAGACAGTCAGACAGACAAAGTCTGACGTAAAAACGCAGACAAATTCGAACGGACAGTCGGACGAACAAAGTCGAATGGACAAATACAAACAGACAAAGTCAGACGGACAAATACAGACAAAGTTGGACAGTTAAATTCAGACGGACAAATGTAAACAGACAAATGTAAACTGAGAAATTCAGACAGACAGTCGGACAAACAAAGTCAAATGGACAAAGTGTGACGGATCAATGGACAGTCAGACAGAGAAAGTCAGACGGACAAATGCGGACGGACAAAGTTGGACGGATGAATGGACAGTCAGACGGACAAAGTCAGACAGATAGAAAGTCAGACAGACAAAGTCAGACAGACAGTCAAACGGACAAAGTCGAACGGATGAATGGACAGTCAGATGGACAAAAAGTCAGACAGACAAATGCAATTGGACAAATACAGACGGACAAATGCAGATGGACAAATACAGACAGACAAATGCAGATGGACAAATACAGACAGACAAATACGGACAGACAAATGCAGATGGACAAATGCAGACAGACAAATGCAGATGGACAAATGCAGATGGACAAATGCAGACAGACAAATGCAGATGGACAAATGCAGACAGACAAATGCAGATGGACAAATGCGGACGAACAATCGGACGAACAAAGCCGTAAGAACAAAGTCGGACAGATGAATGGACAGTCAGATGGACAAAGTCAGACAGACAGAAAGTCGGACGGACAAATGCGGACGGACATGCAGATGAACAGTCGGTCGGACAAAGTCGGACAGACAAATTCAGACAGACAGTCAGATGAACAAACAGTCAGACAGATGGACGGACAGACAGTCAGCCGGCTGGACGGACGGACGGACAGACAGTCAGATGCACGAACAGTCAGTCAGACTCACATGGCTCCCTCTGGCTGCGCTTGAAGGTGTTGTAGATGTTGATGAGGGTGAAATGATCCCCCTCAGGATGCTGGAACTTCATGTGGCAGCGCATCACTTCTGTTAACATGCCCACCGGAGGCTCAATGAAGCAGCTCGGAGCTGACACAGGAAAAACAGACAAACAGACGGATATAAAAACCCCAGAAAGAACTAATTATTGAATCATTTTAAAATTTGTACGATTTAAAAACCTAAAACAGACAGCTGGAAAATAAGGGAATATCTTTTAATATTTATAAAAATTGTTAAAATTAAAAATAAGGTATTAAAATAAGACTTTATAGACAGACATACAGGCAGACAGACAGACAGACAGACAGACAGACAGACAGGTTACCTGTGAGCATCGCAGCAATGGTCAGCATCTCACTAGCGCAGTCAAACTCACAGGACGCCAGCAGAGCTTTGGCCATCTGTGGATCCAGAGGGAGTTCAGACATGATGATGCCCATCTCAGAGAGGTTTCCATCATTATCCAGCGCAGCCAGATAATCCAGCTCCTCCAACGCCTGCATGAGCCCTTCAGGATCTGCAGTAAAAAAAAAAAAACCCCAAAACAAATCATGTAAGTGTCATCCTGTCAACTATGGACCCTTTTCACATTTCCGGGTTTCTCAGTAGTGCAAGTCATCATAGTTGGTAAACTTATAGCGCAGTGAATGGGCGGGTACAACTAATCATTAATTTACAATCCTATTTGCTGAAATTAAAGAAAAAAAAATCCATGATGGTGTTAAGATATTCAGAAAAAAAAAAAAAAGGTGTGAGACAGATAACGGCAGCCAGAAGAGAGAATAATGTCAGATCTACTGTCCTGCCTCCACAGACGCTTAATTAGAAACACCTCACACAAGCGCTCATTCATTTATTTGATGTAAAGATGATATAATAAATACATAAATCAATATAAAATGTTTATATGTTTCTAAAAAAATTGAATATTAAAAACTTTCAAGGTTTTAACATGCTGATGACCGTTAAAAGAGTTATAACAGTCTTGTGAAAAGACAACTAATAAAACAACAGTCTGGAGCATTTCTACAAATAAACCACTTGATTAATCACTTGAGCTCTCGTCTTCCGGTTTGTTGTGTCTGCTGGCCGTGTGTTTTGATAAATAATAACGTTTTGTCTTTCTCTTCTGAGCTTCACACAGTCCAAACACTGACCAGAAACAATGAGTGTAAACCCAGCAGACTCAGAGCTGTCAGATCAGCAAACACACGCCTGACCGAACACTAACCAGCACGCACAAAACCACACACTGGGGCTGTTGCATACATTTAAATGATCAAAATATTGCAATTATTGAAATCTATAAAGCAAACTCCAGTTGTACACATATACTTTTTGTCAAAATAACAGTAATTGAAAAAAATGAACAAGTTTTGGACAAAATTAAATTCTGCGTGAATAATTAAAAAGCTATATTTGTGAACTTTTAACTTTTGTTAACTAATGTGTTGTTGTTATAAAACCATTATTTACATTTAACTTTTCACCATTATAGTAGTGAAATGGTGTTTAAATATAAATATAACTATAAATATAAATAATAATATAGAGAATTATATATATATATATATATATATATATATATATATATATATATATATATATATATATATATATATATATATATATATAAATAATTATATAATATATATTATTATATAGAGAAATAATAATAATATAGAGAATTAATTTCACTATTTATGAATATTTTGTCCTCTACCCCTTTCTTCTGTAAATAGTTTTTGTATAAATGTAAAGGGATATTGTTCATATATTAGCATATTAGTAAATACTAGTGCTGGGGAAAAATGTAATTGCATCCAAACTAAAAGTTTGCTTTGACATAATAGTTGCGTGTTCTGTGTATATTTATTGTGTATATTTAAATACACACATGCATATATTTGAGAAAATGTTTATTTATATTTAAATCTAAAATATGTATATGATACAAATTATGCATACATTTAAATATCTATGTAACAAAATTGTCTAGTACACATTATATTTATCTATGTGTGTGCTTATTACTTATACATAATAATAAATATATATAATACACACACATCTATATATCTATATATATATATATATATATATATATATATATATCTATCTATATATATCTATATATCTATATATATATATATATATATATATATATCTATATATCTATATATATATATATATATATATATATATATATATATATATATATATATATATATATATATCTATATATATCTATATATATCTATATATATCTATATATATCTATATATATATCTATATATATATATATATATATATATATATATATATATATATATATATGTAATATATGTATATGTACATTTATATGTATATAATGTCAAACAAACTTTCATTTTGGATGTGATTAACCTTTGCCCAGCACTAGTGAACACATTAACTATCCCAGTGTTGTCAGTCAATTCCTGCAGGGCCGGACTCCTGCAGAGTTTAGTTCCAGCCCTGCTTCAACACACCTTTCTGTAGGTATCAAACAAGCCTAAAGCACTCCATTAGTTTGATCAGGTGTGTTTAATTAGGGTTGGAACTAAACTGTGCAGCCCACACAAATGTGGAAAGTTATTGCGTATCATATTTAACAAACCGTTTACTGTGAATTGATGTAATGTTGCTCACATGGATAATTGAATATTAATCAGATGATGTCATTACGCTGCTGTGCCGTCAGCCAATAGTTGCATTGCTGATCCTGATTTCAGATCAGTTCATCCAGACATTTTAATCTGATTCACGAACGTGTTTGAAGAACCAAATTAGCCAGAGATCAGTTATCAAGATTAAAAGATCCAGGATCTGCCAAATCATCTTAGATCATTTAAGCGAGGTATGAAGAACAGACCCCGGGTTTACAGAGCAGTAAACAAAGCACAAAACAAAAGCACAAACTGAGATTAAATATATATGCATGTAATGCTGTGTTGTGTTAGTGTGTGAGTGTTATGGGCATTGAATGTTCATCTCTGAATTGTGTACGCACCTGGTCTGCTGATGAAGTGGCAGTGTGTGACGCCGGCCGCCTCCATTCGTTTCAGAAACAGCGCCGTGGACGTGATGTTAGACTCTAGAATCCGCGGATGTATCTCGGCGGGAAGCTGAACGTCCTCAGGATACAAACAGAAGCACTTTCCTTTAAATGAACAGTGATTCAAGAAGATTCAGAAGTGATTCAGCACTGACTGGAAAACAAGCAATGCATTTACAGTTGAAGTCAAAGTTTTGTAAAAATATTTCCCAAATGTTGTTTAACAGAGCAAGAAATTTTTCACAGTATTTCCAATAATATTTTTTCTTCTGGAGAAAGTCTTATTTGTTTGATTTCGGCTAGAATAAAAGCAGTTTTACATTTTAAAACCATTTTAAGGTCAATATTATTAGCCCCCTTAAGCAATATTTGTTTCGGATTGTCTCCAGAACAAACCACTGTTATACAATGATTTGCCTAATTACCCTAACTTGCTTAAACCCAATTAACCTAGTTAAGTCTTTAATTGTCACTTTAAGCTGTATAGAAGTGTCTTGAAAAATATCTAGTCAGTTATTAGAAATGAGTTATTAAAACTATTATGTTTTGATGTGTTGCAAACAATCTTTCTGTTAAACAGAAATTAGGGAAAATCAAGAATTTTAATTAATCAAGAATTAAAAATGAACAGGAGGCTTAATAAATCTGACTTTCAAATTTGAATAATGATAAAGCAAAGTGGTGATATTTATTCGTGTTCGTTTACATTGATTGCATTTCTGATTTGTTTTATGTAATAATAAAACATGGATGTTCACTTTCAGAAGTTATTCTTGGCCATAATGCAAAATATATGTTGTTATAGAATTTTTATTTTGCTTATTGAATATCGCATTATTTAGCAATTAAAATTCAGCTTAACAGCTTAGCTTTTTTATTTGTATCATAACAAAATAATAATAATAAGGTATGTTATAAAAATGATATATATTAAATAATATATTATAAAAATATATATTTTATTAAATATTAATGAATTAATAATTATTTCTTATTTTTAATTTGATTTAAAGGGCACCTAGGTTACCCCTTTTTTCATATTTGATATAAGTTTTTTGTGTCCCCAGAATGTGTCTGTCAAGTTTCAGCTCAAAACACCCATCAGATTATTTATTATAGCTGTTTAAAGTGTCTATATTATAGCTAGGAAAAGGGTTTTGCTGTGTTTTTGTACTGGCCCTTTAAGGCTAGTCCTCCCTGTCCACCGTTCCCACGTGCCTGTCAGCAATCGCCGCCCTCGGCTGCCTCAGGAAGCAGATCTCACATAACGTGTGTGAGAAATACTACAGTAAGAACTTTAACAATCAGTATTTGATGCATTTTTTTTGTGGATTTGCAACAATGAGTCATACACAATGTCATTACAAAGTTCACGCACACAGAGCAAGGACACAAACACATAGCGCGCGCACACACACACAAACATAGCGCAGCAGACACACAAACACATAGCTCAGACACGCAGAGACACACACACACACAGCTCAGACACAAAGACACACACAGAGAGAGAGAGAGAGAGAGAGAGAGAGAGAGAGAGAGAGAGAGAGAGAGAGAGAGAGAGAAAGAAGTGTTAAGCTTTGCACTCGTTTTGCACGCATGTGAAATGATACTGGTAATATCCACTGCTGTATGGATATCTCTTATATTAATGTATATTAATAACCGGGATTGAAGCATCTTCCTTTATAATTGATCTGACACGCGGCTGTGCTGATTAAGTGAATCTGAAGTGAATCGCTGTAATTCGTTACACACATGCTCTGTTTTAAAACATGTTAAACTTGTAAAACTCACTCTTGATCATGTTTGATGATGATTGATGATCCTAGAGAACTGAACAGAGCTTTTATTCCCGGCTGCTTTGCGCTCATCCTGTCTTGATTATATGATTATACACGTGACTACCGGACATGTTAATGTGCGCAGCTGTCAATCAATATTGGTGGGCGGGGGGACCGCTCTCCTACGTAAAGTTGCGGTCGATCTGAAAACAGCTCTAATTGGTCCACCGTTTTTATGGGTGTGTTTATTTCACCCCAATATGACAGTTTATACACCATACTTACACACATTTCTGTCCAAACAGCTTGAAAAGTAAATTTTTCACCTTTAATGTTAACAAATCTAAATTCATGTATCAATTTAAAAAGCAACCAACAGTGACCAAGAATATACTAGTCAGATGGCATAGTTTATTTACACTGTAAATTTAGAAATATATTGTTTGTTGAAAAAACAAACTGTTTAGCTTTCTTTTGTACAGAAGATAAAAATACTGAATTTCTCAAAAAGTCTCACCTGTAGATCCCGTCAGCTGTTTTCGCATTTCAGCTTGACATTTACTGATGGGCCTGATGACCTCTGAACTGGCTCTCAGTCGTGGGTTATACACCTACACACAACATGCATCATAAGAGTTTCTGAATTACTCAAATACTTACAATTTTTTTTATATTTATTAAAAAATACCCTGCTAAACCAGCACACTCACTTGTCTTTTCTCTACTCCAGTATCGATGACGAAAGCAATGGAGTCCACTGACCAGAACAGATCCTCTAATTGGCTACAAGAAACAAAGACCCGCCTACTGGTCTGTGGGCTCTCTGTGCCTGGTGGACAGATTCCAGCATGTCCGCTGCACATGGGTACCGCCAGCAGCCCTCCAAGAGATACACTCATTCTGGACGCTTCTTTGGTGATGATATTACAGGCACACACAACCTCCTGAAACACACACACACATGCAAAAACACAACAAGTGTACTGTGTGAATCCATCATTGGTTAAGATCTACAAATGTGGATATTGTGAGTAGTGTGTTCTTTAAAATAATTAAAAAATTACATTAAAATATTCACCGATATATCAGCTGTGGCAATATATCTGTCAATATTTGGATTTTTTTATATATCAATCTGCTACAGAAAAGTTTCCATTTGGCCAATGTTTATTATATTATGACATTATATCATGTATTAGCCATGCATCTTCTTTATAGGTGCAGTATTGGCTCGTTTCCACTGACTGGTACGGTACGGTTCGGTTTGGTACGGGTTACCTTTATCAGGCTTGCGTTTCCACTAACAAGGGTACCCTTTTGGTGGGCTTGGTGTATGACAGAAAGTTTCAGTCGACGTCATTCTCGCTCGAGGAAATGTCTACAGTAAAGCTGTACAGGTCGCTCACATATCATATGAAAAGCACTTCTCACAAAACAGATGCTTCATACACATAAATACTTGTGTAGAAACGTTTATTACTAACTTTTCAATGATCATGAGTTGATTATAACTGCAGATCAATGACAGTGCGAAACAGCCTACTGTAACGTCTGTAATTATATTAAATAACTAAATAAATGAACATATATAGACGCATACAGCCTCTTACAGTCTCCGATATGTTACCAACTACAAAAGAACTACATATAGCAGACATTTCGTCAGTATTTAGGTTCAAAACAACACAATATATAGCCCACAGTCAGTGTAAACCTCTCATTTGTGTCTGCAATCTTCAGCAGCACATGTAGCCTCTGTTAGAGAGTAATTCCTTCATTCCCAGTTCATATTAGTCCAAAAGGTGAAGATATAAGTTAGTTAAATATGGCATTTTGTTCATGTTTGCTGAAAAATAATGTGCTCCTTTTTTCCGGCTTCTCCTTTGTTTCTTCACGCTTCTCTCGCGTTTGTCAGTGTCTGACAGGATCGGGTTTCAAAAGCGCAGGTTATTATCATCAGCTCAAGAAGTTTGTTATTTCAAATATAATGTTAGACACGCGCGAGCGCAAGCAAGAAAGCTAAACCGCTAGCGCCTCAGACTGGCTCGTAAAAAACTACGGGGCACAGGGTAAATCTGCTCTTCTTCTTGGCTTTGTGGCTGTTCATCAAGACGACGACAAGGTTTGTTTGAGCCTGGGTCGACCATGTCTCGTTATTATATGTATATATCATTCCGCTGTAATGTCTCGGCTCGTCTGCTGTGTATTTCAAACATGGCGGGTTTTTTGTTTTCATTCTGGCTTGTTGCGCAAGCGAATGACGCCTCTCTGTAAACCAATAGAGTTCAGTTGCGCGTGTGGCTCCGCCTTTTGGTACCCTTTCGAAAGATTGCCAAAAAAGTGGTACGGTACAGTACGCTTTTTGACAGTGGAAACGGCCATAAAAGCGTACCAAACCGAACCGTACCACTCAGTGGAAACAGGCCTAAGTAAGCTTGACACCCGGTGGTTGAACTAGGTATTGCATTCCTGGATCAAAACACATTTTCACTCGGCTCCTCCTCTGATGAGTCCACCCGAGTGCTGGTTGCCAGATTGTCGCAAGTGTGCCTGACTATCGAGTCTAAAGGCTAATTTGAACCGTTTTCTAACTAAAAGCATCGGCACACGATAGAAGGAATATTTCCCATATTAAAAGGAGTTTTTGTCCTAACCAAAACCTGAAATTTATATTTTAGAAATGTCTTTTATGTCTTGCAGGTAAACAACAGGATAAACGACAATGATTACCTCAGGTAGTCAGATAGTTCACCTCAGATCTTGAAAATAAAATAAACTACTTGAAATTGAACTTCAGAACTGTGACAGTGCAAGCCAACACACATCAGTGATTCAGCATCTACATTTAATAATATTAAAGAGGTTTAATATGTAATAATTAGATCATAAACCTTGGCATTTCATGAGTGAGTGCATATTCTGTGCTTCTGAATGGCTGTATTTAAATTGCTATCATGTTTCGTCTGATGCAAACAGCCAAACTTCTTATCACTGCAAATCTAGTCACGTATCGTGTTGTTAGGACATGAGATTATCATGTAACCTGCTCATCTAAAGTTTACGTTGGTAATATTTATATTATTAGCCAATTAAACTCCTCATGTGGAACTCTGAATCTGCATCTCATTTGCATCACATTGGGCAAGTAAGAGACCAAAACAAAGCTTATGTTCTGGCATGTAGCGCACATTTTCAAAGCAGAATATCTGACTTCAGCATTGTTTTTCAGATAAACAAGAATGTTCACTTAGCATGTTTCTTAAATATCTGCAAACATATTACAGCATTTGTATGTTTCAGAGGAGTCAAAAACATGCATATAGCACCTTTAAAACAAGCCACTTATTGGTGAACCCAGTGTTTGGCGGACAGTAAAATAAGCAATCGATCAATCAATAATCATTTACTTTCTAACATGTCTGTGCATTTTAATGAAAGCTTGGTTGTGCAAACTCAATTTGGATGAGACAAAACAGTGTGGCAAGTATTAATATATTTTAAATCAATTGCACAAGGAGAAATGGCTGTGTGCAACGGAGCCTGGTTTCTCTCGAGTTTTTTCTTTTTCCTTCACATAGTCAATTGGTGAAGTGTGTTCCTCCACTGTTACCACTGGCTTGCTTGGTTGGGACTTGCTTGGTTGGGAGTTGCGCATTGATGGATTTGCTCTTCAGAGTTTGGACTTTCAGTAGTAAAAATTAAAGCGCAATAAACTGAACTAAACTGAACTTCAACTGGACGCACAGATTCAATTTACTAGAACTTCTACTATTAAGCTGCTTTGACACAATCTACATTGTAAAACACTATAGAAATAAAGATTAATTGAATTAATTTCTCTATAGGTTTACTCAGTAGTATCTGCTGTTTTTAGTAGTCCATGCTTGCCGTAATATCGTGTGCAACAAATCTTTTCATGTTCTGGTACGGTGACGCAGTGGGTAGCACGATCGCCTCACAGCAAGAAGGTCGCCGGTTCAAGCCTCGGCTGGGTCAGTTGGCATTTCTGTGTGGAGTTTGCATGTTTTCCATGTGTTCGCGTGGGTTTCGTCAGGGTGCTACGGTTTCCCCCACAAGTCCGAAACATGCGCTATAGGTGAATTGAATAAGCTGAATTGGCCGTAGTGTATGTGTGTGAATGAGTGTGTATGGATGTTTCCAAGTGATGGGTTGTGACTTGAAGGGCATCCCCTGCATGAAACATATGCTTGATAAGTTGACGGTTCATTCCGCTGTGGTGACCCCAGATTAATAATGGGACTAAGTCGAAAAGAAAATAAATGAATCTTCCAGTATGATATTTTATGTGCTATTCATAAATAACCAAGCATGCAATTTTACGCAAGGTTTATTTATATATTTTATAAATAAATATTAATATTATATATTTTTTTAATGAAACGGACAAAAATCTTAAAGGGTTCAATAGTTTTTTTTAGTACCTCAAAGAAATTGTTCATGTAGTTCCATCAATTATCTGCATGTTTCTTATTATCGTAATTATATGTATTATAATTTCTCTATGTCAGTCAGATGACTAGTTTGCCTTCTCAATATTAACGTCAACCAAATTCAATGATGGCCAATGAAGAATTGTAATGTTGCTCCTTGCTAGAGTTTTTTTTTGGGGTGGCTGCACGGAGAAAAGTCCAATTGGTTTCTACAAATCACAACTTCTAAACAGGAGCGCAAACTGGTTTGATTAGCGAGTGCTGAATGTGATTTCCAGGACAGACGGTCAGTAACAGTGGAAGAGCTGAGTGGACGTGTTCATTTAGACGCTGCTGATGCTGCTGAACACAACAATGCCACTGTCATCATGGAGAAATCTGTGTTAGTGCTGCTGGCCAAGGCTGGCAATCACTATTACTGTTGTCCTGTTGAAACCATTGTGAAATTATTATAGTGTTAACAGCAAGTTTTCTGAACTTGGATGGATTTAAACCTGTTGTAAGGGACTCCAAGACAATATTAGGAGTAATATAATGTTATCACAACAGATTTTATGGTAAGGGAAGGCCTGGAGCACTCAAAACCATACAAGGTGCATGGACAAAATGCAAATATAGTTAAAAATAGGGAACTCAAGCAACACTTACCACACAAATCAAATACCAACATGTTTTAGCATTGGCATTTATTGTATTTCATTAAACGTTCTCCTTTATTACAAGTGTTGCTGGAGTTCCCAAACAGATGAAAGCGCATGAGCTGTACTAATGTGACTGATTTTACCTGCTCAGAAGCTAAAAACACAGCCACGTCTCCGGGCTCTCTAGATCGGTGGACCTCGAGCGCGAGCCTTAGCGCTGAATAAAAGCTTTCAGAGCTGCTACTGCTGCTGTGGATCACCTCGCCAGCGCTCGGAGCCTCCAGATGCAGACGCGGGGCGCTGCCGTAGTGTGCGAGGAGCGTTTCTGGAGCCAGCGGAGCAGATAACACCACCAGCCTGAGCTCTGGCCGCTGCAGCAGCACCTCTCTCAGCAGACCCAGCAGGACGTCAGTGCTCACGGTGCGCTCGTGAGCCTGGTCCACCAACACCACACCGTACTGCTCAAGCAGGGGGTCCGACATCATCTCACGCAGCAGGATATCATCCGTGCAGTACCTGCAAACACGCACCCATTTACAAGTCAACATATGTATTCAGATATACAGACGATATTTTATAAACGTGCTATATAAAAATAATGGATTAAACATAAATAAACATGCTCAAAAATAATGGATTTCTTTTCTTTCATTACATTAATATGTTTTTGAACATTTTTGACAGGACATTTCTCCATCATAAAATAAAAGATCAGACATTTATGATTTGATCAAAATAAGTTAAAATGTATTTTTAATTATGATTCAGACTAAATTTTATAATAAAATACAAATATATTTCTGATTACTAATTCATCTAAATCAATGCAATAAAGTTACTAAGTTTTTAGATGATAAAAATGTCAGACATTATATTTGATATTAACAAAAAGGGGTTTTTGTTAGTTTTATCATCTAACCAGTTAAAAATCAAGCTCAATAACGGAGTAATCTAACAGTAAACATTTCTTCAATGTTGATTATTTCATTATTATAAAACATTTATGTCAAAAACTGTACAACAATGTTAATATTCATGTTAAAAACTGTTTCAAAATGTATATACACTCACCGGCCACTTTATTAGGTACACTTGTCCGACTGCTCATTAACGTAAATTTCTAATCAGCCAATCACATGGCAGCAACTCAATGCATTTAGGCATGTAGACATGGTCAAGACGATCTGCTGCAGTTCAAACCGAGCATCAGAATGGGGATGAAAGGTGATTTAAGTGACTTTGAACGTGGCATGGTTGTTGGTGCCAGACGGGCTGGTCTGAGTATTTCAGAAACTGCTAATCTACTGGGATTTTCACGCACAACCATCTCTAGGGTTTACAGAGAATGGTCTGAAAAAGAGAAAATATCCAGTGAGCGGCAGTTCTGTGGGTGCAAATGCCTTGTTGATGACAGAGGTGAGAGGAGAATGGCCAGACTGGTTCCAGCTGATAGAAAGGCAACAGTAACTCAAATAAGCACTCGTTACAACCGAGGGCTGCAGAAGAGCATCTCTGAACACACAACACGTCCGACCTTGAGGCGGATGGGCTACAGCAGCAGAAGACCACACCGGGTGCCACTAAGAACAGGAAACTGAGGCTACAATTCACACAGGCTCACCAAAACTGGACAATAGAAGATTGGAGAAACGTTGCCTGGTCTGATGAGTCTCGGTTTCTGCTGCAACAATCAGATGGTTGGGTCAGAACTTCAGGTCAACAACATGACAGCATGGATCCATCCTGCCTTGTATCATCGGTTCAGGCTGCTGGTGGTGGTGTAATGGTGTGGGGGATATTTTCTTGGCACACTTTGGGTCCATTAGTACTAATTGAGCATCGTGTCAACACCACAGCCTACCTGAGTATTGTTGCTGACCATGTCCATCCCTTTATGACCACAGTGTACCCATTTTCTAATGGCTACTTCCAGCAGGATAACGCACCATGTCATAAAGCGTGAATCATCTCAGACTGGATTCTTGAACATGACAATGAGTTCACTGTACTCAAATGGCCTCCACAGTCACCAGATCTCAATCCAATAGAGCACCTTTGGGATGTGGTGGAACGGGAGATTCACATAATCGATGTGCAGCCGACAAAGTCTGCAACAACTGAGTGATGCTATCATGTCAATATGGAGCAAAATCTCTGAGGAATATTTCCAGTACCTTGTTGAATCTATGCCACGAAGGATAAAGGCAGTTCTGAATGCAAAAGGGGGTCCAACCCGGTACTAGTAAGGTGTACCTAATGAAGTGGCCGGTGAGTGTATAAAACTAATACCCATCATATAAAACTATGGTTTGGTTAAAAAAAATTTTAAGTCTATAAAAACTGGCACAGATTATTCAGTAATACTCTCATTATTTTCCAAATCTACACTGGGAGAAATGTCACAAATATTAAAAGTGCCATATCATAAAGCAAAAAGGCCTCAAAAATGTCAAGCATTTGAGAAGAGGCCACATTCTTCTCATACTTTAGCTGAGCAAACCAATCTGCACAACTAAGACATCACCAACCAATGTGAAAGCTTTTGGTATATCGGTGAGCAACAGAGTGAGCTTTTTCACACACACCTGAGGATGGTGTCATTGGAGCAGCATGTCTCCAGCGGGATACTGTAGCCAATCTCATGACCGATGTTTACGTCCATCTCATCTGCAACCCGGAGAGCCAAATCTACAGCCTGCCGTCTCTGGATCTGACTGCACACAACCACACCGTGCTGATACTGCGCAGACAGACAGAACTCTGCACACCACTGTGGAATCTGCACAACAACACCAACATTATTAATATAGGCATGGGATGGTAACCGGTTTTTAGGTTAGGTTAATCTAGAGGCCTTTGCCCTTCATATAAGCCACTTCTGACAGCAAATGATCAACTAGAAGTCAAGTTATTATTTGTTGTTCCTAAAACTTGGATAGATGACAAGACTTTTGTTAAGTAGTGTATATCAGAAAAAAAGATATCCAAAGATGTTTTTAAAAGTTGTAAAGAAATCTGTATTTTTGAAACTAATGAAGACAGCAGAAGTTGAACCATTTAGCCTGACATGTTTACTGTTCCCGAATATTTTAAATGTTTCTTAAAATAAAATATATTGTGTTCAAAATAGCTTATTTTAGAGCAGTCATCACAATAGTGTGAAACCGTGATATCTTTATCCAATGTTTTCATACCGTCCGAATATTATACCAGCCCATCCCTAGTTATTAAAATCCTGATGCATTCTGGTTGAACAACACTATACAGTTCATTTATTCATTCATTTTCGGCTTTATTAATCAGGGGTCGGCCCAGCGGAATGAACCACCAACTTATCCAGCATATGTTTTTTTTTACGCAGCGGATGCCCTTCCAGCTGCAACCCAACACTGGGAAACACCCACATTCTTGCACACACTCACATACACTACGGCCAATTCATCTATAGCGCATGTGTTTGGACTGTGGGGGAAACCGGAGCACCCGGAGGAAACCCACACCAACACGGGGAGAACATGCAAACTCCAAACAGAAAAGCCAACTGACCCAGCCAGGGCTCCAACCAGAGACCTTCTTGCTGTGAGGAGATTGTGCTACCCACTGCACCACCGTGTTATACGGTACATGCAAAAAAAGTAACACTCAAAGCAATGCAGATACACATTTTGTTAGACCGTGCTTTCTTTAAGAATCGAACCCACAACCTACACATGCTTTACAAAAGTATTTGAGCTAATGGAAGGGGGTAAAAAAAAAAAAGTAACACATTTTTAGATTAGAGATTACAACACACCTCTCTGTTATATTCTCAGGAAAATATTTTCATTACAAGTTCTTAAATTGCTGCAATGGAAGTGTATAAATACGCAAATCAAGCATTTAAACATTTAAAACAAATAACAATAATTCTATCTATCTTTAAGATTTTGAAAATGAGAAAACATTTAATAAGTAATAACTTTGCATTTTAATTTTATATATAATTGTTATCTTGCATGTTAGAATAGGTTAGAAATAGATTAATTTTAGAATCGTTTTTAAAAAGTCTTCAAGAAAATAATTGAAAAACAGTTGAAAACTAAATGAAAATTGAGGAACCAAGAACTAAACTGAAAGAAAATAATTACAAAATTACAGTCTCAAATGTCCTCAAATAACCTCTTTTTTAATTAACATTACACAGCAAAAGTGTTACAGATGGGATTTTGGATATTTGTTTTTATTATAAAATCGCTAAATACTGTTTAAAGGCTAGTTTATACAATTTTTTTAATAAAATTTTTATTTAAAAAAAATAGGCAAAATATAAATGGTAAAAAAACACTTCTGTAAACACATTACATCTAACAGAATAAAACTTACGTTTGGTGCAATAGCAACAAACTGGAGAAAAAAAAAGGTATGAAGGTATTGTTGTTATAGAAATCTACAGATATAAAAATGAAGACTTTTTTACATGTACTGTACTTCTAACCATAACAGAATATTGAGTAGGGGATTTCTGTGAATTTTGATTTACTCAGATTTTAAGAAAGAACTCATTTGAGCAATTCCAGCGTTATGGATGTGACATTTGCAGTGAAAACTTCAAACGTACATGCACAAAGTATACGGTAACATTATATTGACACAACGGTTTTTATTTTCCAAAACAACAAACACCAAATTTATGGGATCAGAAAAATATTGATCTGTAAACATTTTTAGATTTTAAATGAAAAAACAAAAAACAAAACTTGTGTTATGGATGTCACTGAAAAAGTATGTGAGTTTACAGTCTACAACATACCTTTGTAGAAATTCTGTGAATTAAGCTGCACAAACCAAAAGAAATAATGCTAAACAGAAGAGTTGGCTCTCTAACATAAACGATTGACTTTAGTTTACATGACATTTATGAGGGAAAAGCTTTATGATGAATGTGACACCTCTCCAGAATGGATGTGACCGATGTGAAACATTTTCAACATTGTTGTCAACATTTTCACACAATTATATCTGTTTTACCAGAGACATTTGAGTATTTTACAGTACTGCAAAATACAAACCTACACAAAAAAACACTATTTTTGTGAAAACCAACATTTTTTTTCATGACAAGGTTGGCATTTACATGGAATTGCTCATATGTAATCTAATATAACGCTTATTAGCCTGTCCTGCTATTTGCCACACAGAAAGCACTCTGATGTTCTTGTCCTACAGACAGATTTTCTCTGCAGGCGCTCTACATTGTGACGAGTGCTAGACTGTGTTTAACAGCTGCAGGGTGAAACCCTCTGTCTGAGAAAATCTGTCTTAAACAAGAGCAACTGCTGAGGACGGGCAGATCGGGTCAGCCCAACAGATGCGAAGCTTCCCATTTCCACTGACTACACATGCAGCGCATGCACACATTTACAGAACAATATAGCCAAAATATACAGTGATGAATTCTACGGATCTGCAACTTTCAAATCATAAAACACTTTAAAAGTAACCCACATTAAAAATAACATATTTACAAGGTTATACATGTTATATATATATATATATATATATATATATATATATATATATATATATATATATATATATATATATATATATATATATACACATAACATGTATAACCTTGTAAATATATATATTCCCCCCCATATGTATGTACTCAGACTATTCACCTTGTTACCTTTACATGCACGCGCACACATTGTGTTTTCATGTTTTTTGTTGTTCTGTTCTCTTTTCATGCGATCCCATTTTGTGTACTACTTGCATATTCTAATAAAACATTTTTAAAAAATAAATAAATATTGTATAATAAAAAAATAAAAAACACATTTAAATGAATTTTATTTTTGAGTGCACTGAAATATACATGAACAGAAACATTGCATAAGATATTATAAATGCAAATAAACAAATTAACAATTTTAATAAAAATAAATAAATTAAATGAAAAAAAAAAATGAAAAAACAGAAACCAAACCAAAATAAAAAAATGAAATAAAATAAAATAAAATTATAAAATTTAATTAAAAATTAAATTAAATTAAAATAAATCCACCTGCCAATTTTCTTTCTTTCTTTTTGGCAGACAACTCTTATGGTTGCCAAGATTGCATTTACATAATAATATTACAATTTAAAGTAGTTTTCCATGAGAACAGATAAAATACTTTATTTTAAGTGTCTCCACTGCATACACAATGCATGCACACATTCACAAAATAATATAGCCAAAATAAAGGCAAAATATACAGTGATCTGATTCTACTGAAAACACATTAAAAGTAACCTTCCATTTAATTTGGTTTCTCTATTTTGCTGGAGCTGATTTTTTTTTAGATGTAAAAATGTTTTTAGTGTACTAAAATATTCATGAACAGAAAGATTGCATAAAATATTACACATGCAAATAAAAACAAAATTAAGAAAATGTACTTCTCATTAAGAATTAAATTAAGAAAAAAAACATCTCAAAAGAAATACAAATATACATGAAAAATAAACACACATGAAAAGAAAAATGCATGAGATATTATACACACTATTCTGCCCTCACTCCGGTGTCTCTCTTCCCAAAGTTAGACAGACAGATAAACTCTTTCCAACACGTGAGATTGTGGGAGAATACTGCTTTATTCCATGCCACATTGAGTATGTTGAAACAGAGTGAATCTATGCAAAAAGATGTACATAAAATGAGCTATAGTAATCTATGTACATAACAATAACATCTGAGATAGAATATAAATACAAACAGATAATAAACTTACAGACAACACTGCTACAGGATGAGTGGATTGTAAGTGACTTCTTGTAAGGCGTTCTCTTCTTAAATGAAGCAATTAACTGATTCTAACTGTCAGAATACTTCTGTGGCAACAATTTAAAAGAAGCTAAATGACTAGGCATTAACTTATGGATTCTAAATACTAATATTTAGTAGATGATCCAGCACACACACAAATAAATAAACAATTTTAAAAATTAAATAGAATGAAACAAAACAAAAACAATAAAAAACAAATAAATAATACAATAAAAAATAAATACAATCAAATCAACTGGGAAAATTTCTCTTGATCAAAAATGTTTTTAGTGCACTGAAATATACATGAACAGAAAATATGAATAAGATATTATATATGCAAATCAATAAAAAAAATGTACAAAAAAAACAAAACAAAACAATAAATAAATAAAATAATAATAGTAAAAAAAATAATAAAAAGAAAACAACATAAAAAGTATATTTAATAAAAAAATTTTATTAAAATAAAATAATAAATTAAATTCCACTGGCAAATTCTCTTCCTATTCTGGAAGACATCTCTCCTGATTGCCAAGACTGCATTTATATAATACCATAACAATTTAAAGTAGATTTCTAAATAAAGGGCAGCATGGTGCCTCAGTGGTTAGCACTGTCGCAAGAAGGTCCCTGGTTCGAGCGCCGGCTGGGTCAGTTGGCGTTTCTGTCTGGAGTTTGTATGTTCTCCCATGTTGGCGTGGGTTTCCTCCAAGTGCTCCGGTTTCCCCCACAATTCAAACATATGCACTATAGGTGAACTGGATGAATTAAAATGGCCGTAGTGTGTGTGAGAGAGAGAATGAGTTTGTATGGGTGTTTCCCAGTACTGGGTTGCAGCCAGAAAGGCATCTGCTGTATAAAACATATGCTGGAATATTTGGCGGTTCATTCCACTGTGGCAACCCCTGATAAATAAGGGACTAAGCCGAAGGAAAATTAATAACTAAATTAAAAACAACCGCCACATAATCCTTCAAAATCAATAATTTTTATTGGCTAACTATTATAAATTATATTTGGTGCTCCATTATTAAAAACGCTTACTATCATCATCAATGCCAAAACTGCCTCATATTTTAAAAAACATTTACATCTTGACTTTAAATAATTAGTTTTGCACTATGCAGCACTGATTCCCTCACAGTTGTTAAACTACAATGATACAACAAGGAAAGCAGTAACAAATAGTGTGCTGATCAGCTGAATGCACACTATTTGTTTACAGGATTGAACACAATGGTTGCAGCTGACTCACTGCAAACACAACTGATGGCCTCATTTATAATGATTAGTAAAGTATATTTGCTCAGAGTGAAGACATCATGATAAAGTCACATGATTTCAAAACAGCAGGTCTGAGACTGATATCATGAGCAGAGAACAAACTGTGGGGCTTTTATTGTGCTAAATAGCCAGAATGTCAGGAATCTGAACCAAATTGGCTGCAACCCATTAGATGTTGAGCTGGAATTTGAACTGTGATTAAAGGAAGTCGAGTTTGCTGAATTAAAATGTACAAAAATAGAAAAAACAAATAACCTTGCAGTTATTATTTAAAGATATTGAGTTAATTTTATATTCGCAAATAAGTCATTCAGACTTAGTTTCAGAAAGGTATTCTTTGCAAATTCTAAATAGGCAAATTATATTAGCAGCCAATGACTATCAAAGTACAACATTGCTCACAGTCAATTAAATAGTGCTGACGTTGTTTTAAAGTCATTCTTACATGCAATTTCAGACAGAATATTCAAAGTTAGGGCTGCACAATATCTGGTTTCAGCATCAATATTGCAACGTGTGCATTAGCAATAGTCCCATCGCAAGATAAGCAACGTTGAGGATTATAGTTGACCAGAAACCACAGGTCAAAACGCATGACGCATTTGTGGAGACACTGCAGAATTTGAATATAATAGAGTGTTTTAAGGCTTGTGTGAGCATTTTAAGAGAGTTTATTTAATTTTAATAGCACATAAAAAAATGCATTTTATTGAATTATTTCCATGATGAAGGTAATGTAATGTAATTTTATATTTTATTAAGACTGCCCAGAAAACCATAAAGCACAGTTTATTACACTTTAATATTTTTATTTTTTTATTTATAATTTTATTTAATATTTTAGCATTTTTTTTTATTTATGACTGTAGTTTGTTTATTAAATGCATACAGTATAATAACTTGGCCTCACAGCAAGAAGGTCGCTGGTTCGAGCCTCGGCTGGGTCAGTTGTCGTTTCTGTGTGGAGTTTGCATGATCTCCCTGCGTTCGCTTGAATTTCCTCTGGGTGATCCGGTTTCCCCCACAGTCCAAAAACATGCAGTAGGTGAATTGGGTAAGCTAAATTGTCCGTAGTGTATGAGTGTGAATGAGCATGTATGGGTGTTTCCCAGTGATGGGTTGCGGCTGGAAGGGCATCCGCTGTGTGAAACATGTGCTGGATAAGTTGGCGGTTCATTCCGCTGTAGCGACCCCTGAATAATAAAGGGACTAAGCCGAAAAGAAAATGAATGAATGAGTATAATAACTATATATAAATATATAATTATATTTCACTCCCCTACAAAATAATCTAAGTCAATCTAAATTAGGGGTGCCTAAACTTTTTCTTATGAAAGGCCAAAATCCAAGCTTGACTTCGAGCAAACTGTATTACATTAAGGTTTCCATGGGTAATTTCCTAATTTATTTTATAAAATGTAAAAATAAATAGAAAAAAATACATCAACAGTATTTACTAATGCAGTCTAATTTTTCGAAAATGTACATTTTAACTAACCAATACAATAAAACCATCCAAAAAAAATCCACTTCTAAAACAATGGAGTTCAATGCCGAATATACTGGTTCTGCTTTGTCCCCTATTCATTGTGACAGTATGTGCATTTTAAAAAAATCTGATTCATTTACAACATTTAATTATAACATTTAATTTCAGTTAGCTTTTTTGTTACTCAACAATAAAACAAACAAAAAAAAATGTTACATTAAGATAGAACTTAGAAGATGTGTTAAAGGCATTCCCTAACCCTTCCCAATCATTTCCCTCTGGCGGGCCAAATCAAAGGATACAAGGTAGGGCTGTGCAATTAATCGGAATTGAATCGCAATCGTGATTTTAAAACATTGCGATTAGCTAAATCGCAAGATGCTGCGATATGAAATATTTATGTATTATTTAATTTCCCCGGCCAGAGCAAATGCGTGACTGCCGTCTGTGTGTGACAGTCTTACTAGCAAATTGAGTGAGCATGCTTTCGTTCTGCCCAATCAGAACTTTTCAATCTTCCTCTTATCAGCCATGTTAGTTTGCTGAGTGTTCTGTATTTTTATAATCATATATTTTTTTGTTTGCCTAATAAGCTACATTATCTCCCTACTTTGAACTTATTTACAGAAAGGTAAGGTCACTTTATTTGTGCAGATGCTCCAGAGAACAATTTGTTTAATTTATGAAAATTTTAAATTAAATTTAAATAAATGTTTATTTAAAGTTAATATCTTTTCAGTTTCCTTTTTTAACTAACACTTTCTTGCATTTTAGCAGTAAGAAGCCACGATACCAGCCTGATCACACAAGAAAACGTAAGTTTTTTTTAAAGTTTTGTCAGTTTAGTGGCTAATTCTTACGAATTCATACGAGTTCATTTGTACGAAATTGTACGATTTTAAAAAGGAGGCGTGGCACCTAACCCCACCCCTAAACCCAACCGTCATTGGGGGATGAGCAAATCGTACTAAATCGTACGAATTAGATCGTACAATTCATACGAATTAGCCACTAAATCAAAAAGTTACGAATTGTCGTGAGATTGTGTTGCAGATACAGGTTACTGAGCGGAATCTTCTACAAAATTAAATAGCAAATCAAATCAAAATATCTGTCAAAAAAATTGCAGTTAGATATTTTCCCCAAATCACACAGCCCTAATACAATAGGCCAACTTTGGCCCGCGAGCCTTAGTTTGGGAATACTGATCTAAATTAATGACTTTCCAAATGGAACCGTTTAAGTTGGCTAGTGAAATTGAATTTATATCGCAATGTATAATCGCAGAGAAAACAAAAAAAACATTGCAATGTCAAATTTTTTTAATATCGTGAAGCCCTATTTAAAGTAGCATGGTGAACAAAAGAGACCACATCACAAGTTGGCACTGAACGAATATACAAACATAAAAACAACTTTTCCTCAACTTTAAAGATACTGTATGGGGCCTTTTCTCAACTGCTTAACACTTTCCAGACTATACAAGGGACAGTTCATCCCAAAATGAAAATTCTCACAATTCACTCACCCTTATGTGATTGAAAAATCTTTATGAGTTGGGTTTTTTTTTATAAACACACACACACACACACACACACACACACACACACACACACACACACACACACACACACACACACACACACACACAAAAGATATTTTAAAGAATATGGAAACCTGAAGCTGTTGACTGTAACAGTAGGAAATCAAATACAATGGAAGTCAATACAAAATAATGTAATGTAAAAAACTATAAAATGTTTTTCTTACTTGGAGTTTTTTTTTTCTTGTTTCTAGTCCAAATATCTAAAAATTCTTAAATCACGAAGCATTTTCAAGACAAGCAAAAATTTTGTCAGGTTTTGAGAAATAATATGCCAAAATTAAGTGTTTTTTATTTAAAACAAACTAAATCATCTGCCAATGGTGTAAGCAAAATACTCTTGTTTTTCCTTTTGACATAAAATGATTTTACTTACCCCAGTGACAGATTACTTTGCTTATTTAAAGGAAAAACACACTTAATTTTGGCATATTATAAGTTTAAAATGAACGAATGTGCAAATATAAAACCAACTTTACCTCAATCTTTTTTGGGGAGTAACTCAATATTCAACCAGTGTTTCAAACAGTGTTGTTCAATGGCAGTGTGGCCTTATGTTTCTCCAGGCTATTTACGTGTTCAACAGCATTATTATTAGCAACATTAGGTTAAAATAGATGCTAGATTTGCACATTTTCTTGACATCATTTTGATTTAAATTTAATTTACAGTCAAACCGCATATGAATGACAAGTTCAAGACACCAAAACATGTGGACATTTTACATGTGGCGTAAATACACTGAACTTTTGAGGGTACAAATGGGTTAGGATTAACGTGTGTGTGTCTCGGTCACTCACCTGTGTGCTTTTACCAGTCTTTGTAGAGCCCGAGACTATGATAATTTGGTTATTTTCCAGCAAAGTCATGAATTCGTGTCTGTATTTCCACACGGGCAGAGTTTTCCTCTCCTGCAGGAGTCTGTAGTATCTGGAGGAGTATGGGAGTCCATCAAACTGATTGAGCTCCAGATCATCTCCAAACTCAAACAGGTTTTCTGAATCATCTTCTTCTTTCCCGAGTTCTCCTGAAATCTCACCATTCCCAGCCATAATGTCCCGCTGAACGCGTTTTAAGTTCACAAACTTACTCCCATGAGGGTCGATCAAACTTTTCACTCATTTGTGCTCGTGTATTTGGGCAAAAACAACCTTAACGTGTTGGTATAGTTTGATTTGTGGATGTGAAATTTCCCAGACTGTTGTAAACGCCGCTGCTGCTCTAGCACTCGCTGCGCGCTCCCGTGTGCTAATCCAGTTAATTCATTGGCCAGCTGCGCATGATCAGATACAAACACGCGAACGAGCTTTACGAAGCAATTTTATGTTATGTTTATATATTTTTTTCAGCTATATTTTATCGATATGATTATATATATCGTATCGTATTCGATTCATATATATATATATATATATATATATATATATATATATATATATATATATATATATATATATATATATATATATATATATATACATACATACATTTTTTAAAAAGTATTCAAGACTTCCTACTGTGAATATGGTTCACAAGTATTTTTTTAAATCAACTATTAAATATACGATTTATAATTTGTTAAAAACTTCTTAAAAGTATAGTTTTATAGTATTTTTTTTTCTCCTGTAAAACTTTTTATATACAATTGTACGTTTTCAGGTTTACAAAAGTTCTACCATATTAAAATCTAGATTCTAGAAGGGATACAGTTTTTATTTATCAACATAATCATTATTATTATTAATAATAATAATAATTTTATTTGATAATGAATGAATGAATGAATAATTTAATAAATGAATAATTTATGTGAATTTTAAGATACTGTAAGGGGTACGTTTAGGGTGCGTTAGAGGTAGACTTAAAAAAACACAATTTAAAAAATAATAATAATACAAATAAATAAATAACTCTGTCTACATTCATGCAATTTTTGGAAGTATTTCGTTTTTTGTTATTTATTATTATATATATTTTAGATTGTTTTTTATTTTTTATGTATACATAAATAAAATTTCAACCGACTTTTATTCAGAGTAATATAAAATATAATTAAAAATATTAATAAATACAGGGATGGTGACATGGTGGCACAGTGGGTAGCGCTGTCGCCTCACAGCAAGAAGGTCGCTGGTTCGAGCCTCGGCTGGGTCAGTTGGCATTTCTGTGTAGAGTTTGCATGTTCTCCACGTGTTTGCGTGGGTTTCCACCAGGGGCTCCGGTTTCCCCCACAAGTACAAAAACAGGCGCTAGCCTATAGGTGAATTGGGTAAGCTAAATTGTTTGTAGTGTATGTTTGTGTGTGAATGGGTGTGTATAGGTGTGAAGGGCATTCGCTGCGTAAAACATATGCTGGATAAGTTGGCGGGTTCATTCCTCTGTGGCGATCCCTGATTAATAAAGGGACTAAGCCAAAAAGAAAATGAATGAATGAATGAATATAATAAAAACAGCGATAACCTTCTAGCTCCAAGCCCGTTTTTTAGTTTAAATTTTGTTGTAAGGGGCGTAGCAACCGGGGAGGTACGTGGGGGATATGTCCCCCTCACTTTTTGAGACAGACAATTTAGAAACAGGAAATTAAGAATGTAAACTTTTGGATTTCATACAGATGTCCTCCCCACGTTTAAAATGTCCACTACACCACTGTTTATACCTATTATTATATTCATTCATTCATTCATTCATTTTCTCTTCGGCCTAGTCCCTTTTATTATATTAATACAATATTATATTAGGTATTTTATACAGAATATATAAACAATATTATACAGTATAATATTGTTACATATTTTCTTTGACAGACCTTTGACCTTTGATTATTCAAGTCTTTAATAACCCTTATAGATATTTACATTAGATGTCGCCTATATCTATGGATAGGCCTCATGCAACTGAAGTTGTGTTGTTATAGCAACAACAGTCCATACAGCCTTTCAAAACATTGAAGATTCCGCTTATTTAAGTTACTTTTATCAATGGATCCTGCAGGTAAAGTGACCATATTTACTATTTTATTTGTAGCTTTTAGTTTAAAATAAGTATTTAGATAAACAAGATAGGTAAACTGTTCGTTTAATGCCATCTAGCGGTACTTTCTGGCGCTAACTCTCCGGTTTCTCCGACTGTTCATTGCTTATTTTTTCGTCCCCAGAAAAGCGGCACCGGTCCGAGGCTCTGGCCGTCGGACAGGTCAGTCACCATAGCATTGAGCTGATCTGGAGCCGGGAAAAAGGCTCAAAATGGACAGACCCACCGCAAAACTGGACCTGCTTCATCCTGGAGCAGAAGAACAACACAAAACACAGCTATAAACAGATACACAAGTGAATTCTGCACTCAGTTTGTGACACAACTGAGCTAGTGACACTACGGACATATTTTTTAGAGATTGTAAATTTAATGGCACATCCCTTACAAGAATTAACCATGTTTTTGGATAGTAAAATTGTAGTAATTAGGTTTTTGGCGCTTTTACTTCCATTTGTATACCAACAGTTTTACTACAAATTACCATGGTAAAACTGTGATTGATGTTGCAAAACCAGTTAATTTGGGGTCACATATCACAGTCTACTATAGTAACCACAAACAAACAATGGTTTTTCGAATTTAAATGAAGTACCAAGATCCAAAAACATGATTTCTCAAGGGATCTGCCATCCCAAATCATGTAAGCAAGAGCCTGCTTGCATTTACTTCAAAATAAAAGTAATTTTGTGAAAGTTTCTATCTATGGATAGAAAGATAATGGATAATATATTCTCACCATCTGAAGAATGTTTGGGGGAAAATGCAGCCATTAACATCCATAGCAGGAACACACACAAAAAAACTACTACCTAGGTTTCAAATAATTCTGGCCCAGATTTGGCATAAAGCTGGCACAGCAGGCATTCATTCGGCACTGGCATACAGCATGTGGGCCAAACATGACCTGGATTTGGCAGAGGTGGCACCATCTTTAAGGTGGCACACATGACTTGGTCCAAATGTTAAATGTAGTATTTGGCCCAGATGATAAAAACTGATAAGTGGGCCATGAAAGTTTTATCTTGCCAAGTTTTATAAGCCAACTAAGGCTTATCTTGACCCACATTTAAATAATTTTTGAGTAAAGAAAAAAAATTCTACCAATCGGGTCCTTTGAGGAAAAAGCATGCCCATAGCCCGCCTAAAGCATAATGCTTCATGGGTTTATTAATTTTATTGCAGTCATGACACAACAGTATATCTGGCCCAGTTCAGGCCCAGTTATGGGTTATTGACTTGGCTGAGACTTGGCAAAGACATGGTCCATGTTTGGCCCTTGTCTGGAAGCCAGACTTGGTCCAGTCATGTACCGGAGTTCACTGCGACATGTAGGCCAAGCAAAAGCTGGTTGTGTGGGACAGATCTGGACCAGAGAAATTTCGCTATTTGAGTAATTACTTAAAGTAATCTGAACAGTAACTTGATTACTTCAAAAGCGGTATAGACTAATTTAATTACATCAAGAGTGACTCAACACTGCTCATGACTTGCTCAGCTAATTATTAACAGCTCTTAAGCAGTGTTGAGGAAAAAGTTATATATATATATGTTATTTAAATATTTTAATGAAAGTAATGTGAAAGTATGTGGGGTTTTTTTTTTGCATTAAAAAAGCAAAATAGGTTTAAAAATGTATAAATGTTTTTACCCAAACACTGCTGTTAGGTCACCTTACAAAGTGGTACTTGTTCAGTCTTGGTTAGTTGTAATCATTTTTACTGTATTTTATGGTATTTTATACTGTGTTTATGGCTTGTTTAGGGGCTACAATACACGCTTCACGGTGGATAACCTAGAGCCAAAAACCACCTATACTTTCAGACTCAAGGTCACGTGGCCCTCTGGTCATCAGCAGTATTACCCATCAGTCACTGCTTCTACAGAAAGTAAGGACACAAAACATCGCAAAACACTGACAAAACTTCATGATCATGTTATTTGATGATATTTGATGAGAATATAATTATCTGTGCTGCACATTTGGTTATGAACATGGGTTTTTCTTTTGAAGGTTATTGTGTAAACTACAATTTTTACAGTTTTTGTTCTTGATTTAAAAAGTTTTAGGTTTTGGGTGTTATTAAGATTCAATTATTTTTAAAAGGTAAAAATGAATTAAATGCATGCAAAATCAGTATTATAATCTTAATATAGTAAAAAAATTAAAAATATAAATTATTTGCCGTTTGTAAAAAAATGATCTTGACTTCATAAATAATAATTATATTATTAATAATAATAATAATAATAATATAATGTATAAGAAATAATATATATAGAGAAATAAGTCTGTACAATAACAAAAAATGTACTGGCAGTTTAATACAAGGTCTTTGTAGCATAATATACAACACCAATTCAGACAATATCACTTCAAACTATTAATAAAAGTCACTTTTTTGAACGTTTACTGCTAATTTACGGTTATATTTTAGTGTTGCTTCATGTTGTCCTGGAAATTGAATAAAATTTGACTAAACCTCCTTTTGGGGAGGTTTCCCACATAGCAAAAACTTCTCTGACCCAGCTCTGGCCCACACAATCAGCTTTTGCTTGGCCCATATGTCGCAGTGAATTATATTACATGACTGGACCAAGTCTGGCTTCCAGACAAAGGGCCAAACATGGACCATATCTTTGCCAAGTCTCAGCCAAGTCAATAACCCATAACTGGGCCAGATATACTGTTGTGTCATGACTGCAATAAAATCGATAAACCCATAAAGCATTGTGCTTTATGCCTGCTATGGGCATGCTTTTTCTTCAAAGGACCCGATTGGTAGAATTTTTTTCTTTATTCAAATTTTTTTACATGTATTTTAATTGTGGGTCAAGATAAGTCAAACTTACATGGTCCACATATTAATTTTTATCATCTGGGCCAAATACTGCATTTAACATTTGAGCCAAGTCAAGTGTGCCACCTTAAACATGGTGCCACCTCTGCCAAATCAGGTCATGCTTGGCCCACATGCTGTATGCCAGTGCCGAATGAATGCCTGCTGTGCCAGCTTCATGCCACATCTGGGCCAGAATTTGTTGCTACCTGGGTTTCCATTTGCAGACTCTCTCTGCTGTAAAATAAATGTCATGTCCGGCTGTGTTTTCCTCAGAGCCGCCTCTGAATGGGAAGAATCTTCACAGTGCCGTCCTCAAGACTGATGAAGTGGAGCTCTGCCGAGTGCTGCAGTCCGGGTGAGTTTATTAACACTTAATTCAACATCTAAATCAAATTCACTGAGGAGAGATAGTGTTTATCATTCATAAATCTTGCATTCATCAGATGCTTTAATCATGAAGAACTTTTAAATTACCACAGGGATTCTACTATTACACATTAGACTAGCACATTAGACGCTAGGACATTGTAAATACTGTAGTGCTTTTAATCCACACTATAGTAAAAGGACTTGCTGCTATGGTAAAACAACTATAGTAATATAAACAAATGACCCGTTACTGTAGTTTTCTACAATTATAGCGTACACCACAGTTTATTGTTGTAAAAAAGAAGTATACTACAGTATTTATTACAGTTTATCACAGGGTGTTCATGGGGTCTTCAAAAGTATTAAAAGTTACAAAAGTTTAAGCCCCTTAAAGAGTATTCAGAATTCTTACATGCTATTTTACAAGGTATTAATGTTTTTTGATTATACAATGTATAATTTTATGCAAAGGTTTGAATCTAATTAGCAAATATTTGGATGCTGCGTAGATTATGAAATCGATAAACTCAAATTTGATCTCAGGCTGGTAAAGGAAACACTATTTCTGCTGGGAGAGATTGACTTAGCATTTTTATTCAGCATGTCTACTGTTTTAGTTTAGTGCAGGTAATGTTTGACACAACATCATTTAAAAACAGACGCTTCTACTTATATTCTTCTACTTATATTTTTAAAGCATTTTTAAGCTATTTTGAATCCCTAACTGCCCACACTATGTTCAATCTTTCTGTGGATCATGATGAAAATGCAACGGTTGCCTCTAATTTTCTGATAATTCAGCCTGTTATAAAGTAAATTATTATTAATGTTTTTTGTCACATACTCATATTTTTTAAAATTTTATATGGTTTCAGATTCAAAACTGAAATTCAAAAACATTTAGAAATCGGTATTGGCAAATTTGTGCTTTCTTACAATAAGCATTTAGTAAATATACAACCTAAATGTTCCCAATGTTACCGGTAATAACTTAAAAACTGGCGATGAGGTCTTAAAATGTGTGGAAAAAGTCTTAAAAAGGTCTTATCAGGTATTGATTTTTTTACGCCATTTTCCTTCCTGTATTAATTCAGTATAGTTATTACTACGGTATGCTGGAACATTTATTAACAAAGTCTTTTTGAATACTATAATATACACAGTATACAGTGCCGGTTCAAAAACACTTTAGTATTTACTATAAATTAGAACGGTCGCAGTGGACGTTCCTGACCGGCTGGACTACACTCCTCTAATGATGGCGGCTATGAAGGGCTTTACTAGGTAATAAATGCTTATTAAGACATATCTGTGTGTCTGCATGTCTGTCTGTCTATCAAAGTGTTTTGTGTCGTAGTGGAGTTCAGATTTTGGTGCATCATGGAGCAGATGTAAACAGAAAAAACAGCAGTGGCAAAGACAGGTGAGTCTTTCTTTCTTTCTTTCTTTTTTTCTTTCTTTCTTTCTTTAGCTCAGTTGTGGATCTCTCATATTATAAAAAAATGACTAAATGTTTTAATGAACTGTCTAAATTCGCTAAATGTTCGATTATTTTGTAGAGCTGTTCTCAGATTACATTATAATGCTAAATCTGTGATCATTTTCCATTTATCAAAAAGTAAATAAAACAATAATAACAATGAAAAATGATAAATAGTTTATGATTGCTGAAATATTGTCAGGGTTTGTTTCAAGTAAATTTTCACTTGTACGATGATTTTTATTTATTTATTTATTTATCTATTTTTGCCAGAATTGTGAAATCGCTAATTTTTTTTCAGGTCAAGTTTTGTTTCTGCCACTCTATTTGGTTTCTTTGTCATAAACTACAGTGTTACTATGTTTTTTTTATGTGAGAAGCTGCCATAAAGCCGTGTGAAATGTGAACAATTTAAAACCTCGCACACAACTGATAATTTCAATTCTGTATGAAATCAAAATTTACAATGTTTACTTTGCCAGCGCACATTGTTATTCTTTTTATGTGAACAATTAATTTGTGTAAATTATTCCACAAAAAAAGGTTGTTTTGGTAATCTTAATTAATATTCTGACTGTTTACTTCCAAGTTATGAGTGGCGTTCCTTCTCTGATGACGTCAGTTTGACGCTTTATCCACAATATTCTTAACCACGCCCCCTCACCATTAGTTTGCTATGAGTAAAAGATGTGCAAAAAGAAAGCTCCGCCTCCCTTCCCAATATTCCGTTTGAGCTGGAAGTACATCAACACACTGAAACTAAAGCTATACTATCCATCCTAAATAGCAAATAAAACCATAGTATGTTGAAAAGAGTATGCCAAAGATTCCCAGATGCTCTATTTCCAGTAAAAGTTTGAACCATCCGTACTCTAACTGCTAAAAATGCCCACAATACATTGCACATTGGACTTGAATTCGATTAGAACTACAAATTCTGGTAAAAAGTGTAAACAAACTACAAATATGGTGGACGCACGAGACCAACAGTCAAGTTTAATATGTTAAAAGTTAAAAATGTTTACATAACTTTGCAGTTATATTTTAAAAAGTACATAATTTTAGGACGTAGTACACTACCTGACAAAAGTCTTGTTGTGAATCCCAGTTGTAAGAGCAACAAATAATAACTTGACTTCTAGATGATCATTTGGAAAAGTGGCAGACGGTAGATTTCTCTGATGAATCATCTGTTGAACTGCATCCCAATCATCACAAATACTGCAGAAGACCTACTGGAACCCTCATGGACCCAAGATCCTCAATGAAATCAGTCAAGTTTGGTGAAGAAAAAAATCATGGTTTGGAGTTACATTCAGTATGGGGGCGAGCGAGAGATCTGCAGTGTGGATGGCAACATCAACAACCTGAGGTATCAAGACATTTGTGTTGCCCATTACATTACAAACCACAGGAGAGGGCAAATTCTTCAGCAGGATAGCGCTCCTTCTCATACTTCAGCCTCCACATCAAAGCTCCTGAAAGCAAAGTAGGTCAAGGATTGGCCAGCCCAGTCACCAGACATGAACATTATTGAGCATGTCTGGGGTAAAATAAAGGAGGAGGCATTGAAGATGAATACAAAGAATCTTGATGAACTCTGGGAGTCCTGCAAGAACGCTTTCTTTGCCTTTCAACAAGACTTTTGTCAGGTAGTGTATATGAATTGGGTCAGAGCATAAGTCTCAGCAATTTCCTATTAACGCTGACTTTATATCTGAAATGGACTCTAGGTAAATCGTCAAATTGGAATAGTTATATCTGACTTTTTTTCTCTCCAAACTGTTGAATCAGCCTGATGCTGGCGTCTTTTCATGGACACCTGGATGTGGTGAAGCTGCTGTGTGGATGCGGCGCGTCCTGGAGCGCTCGAGACCGGACGGGCTGCTGTTCTCTGCATTGGGCCACAGCTGGAGGACAGCTGGACGTCCTGCAGTACCTCATACAGTATGGATGTGAGGTCAGAAGGTCATCAGTAGGCTAAACATATATGGTTTGTAAAGAAAAACAATGCTAGTCATCAAATACACGGATTTGACAGACGTCCCTTGTGTAGTCATTCATTACTGTGTATTTTTAGACTATTATGTATTTTGTGCTATTCTATTAGATTTTTACTCACAGCCTAAATTTAGCCTTGTTTTAGCAAAGTCATCTATGTTTGGATGTGTATTAAACACAAAGTTGCTTGGTGGGATATACAGGATGGCCAAGTTACAACAAAGACAAGAAAAACACATGTTAATGATTATTGTTAATTTACTTAATTCACAGGGGCAGTTCACAAAAGTTTGTGGTCCTCAAAAATTTTATCCAGTGGTGGGCCGTTATTGGCGTTAACGTGCTGCGTTAACGCGAGACTCTTATCGCGCGATAAAAAAAATATCGCCGTTAATCTTTTCTCAAGGTTGAGTTGGGAGCTGGGTCTATTCTACGCAAGTTATGATGACTTTTACCTTGATAGTTTAGCGCGGATGTATACCTGACCGGTGAACCGCCTGACAAAAAAGTGCCCTTCAGAATCAAATCAGTAGGATGCCCTTCTGGATCTTTCACTTACTTCGAAGACACTCCTGACTACGCTTACATGGACATCTGTAATCTAGTTATTTGCCTTAATAGACTATAATATAATGAAGGTGTGAAATGCTTTCATGTAAGAGTTTCCTGTAATTTTGGGTGACTTTAACTGCAGTTCGGCAGTTTCACATTCACTCATGAACATTTCATTCATGCCCCCGTGACAAACTGGGGTATTAGACGCAAATAAGGAGTAAGGACTGGTGAGAGTGTTATGGAATTTAATAATGCATGCCAAATGGAAAGAAAAAACGTCCGCATTTCGTGATGTGTGTGTGTGCGCGGTACTTTACTGACAGCCGCTTGCGTGGATCTTGTCAGATAATATAATGAAAGTCCTACATGATGGTAATAGTTTGATTGCGGTGTTTACTTCAATAATGCCACTAATATATGCATACTCCACATCTTAATTCCATTTCTGTTTAGTTCAGTTATGACTTTAGTCGGATTAAGGTAATCAAAAATCGCTGTTTGGAGCTTATGTAGGCCTACAGTTCAAAATTCATGTTTAACTGAATAAACAGTTAGTAAACACAAGTACATCTTATTGAACATCTTTTATTTTCATCACCAATTATTATAGTAGATCAGTTTCTCAAGCAGTTTGTGAGGCATTTTGGAAACAGGAGATGAGCCCCTGATCTAATGCGCCACCTGGCTTGAGAAACCCGTTCTCGAAGATTTATTATCAGGGTAGCATACATATTCTGAATGCCTTCAGCAGAATTCAAATGAGCCATTTTAATCTCGATTAATTCCAAGATTACAGTGAGATTAATCTAGATTTAAAAAAAAAGTCTCTGCCCAGCTATACACCTATCATTTTCTGTTGAACAATAAACAAGATGTTCTGAAGACTGTTAGAAGAAAGCAGCCATTGACATCCATAGTGAAAAAAAAATACTATGGGAGTACATGGCTGATTTTTTTTCCAGCTTATTTCAAGGGGTCCCAAAAATGACTTTTCCTACAAAAAATGTTAGAGAAAGAGGAACATGTTATTACCTGATGTTCTCCTGTTTCAGGTCAATGTGCAGGACAACATCGCGTGGACGCCGCTCATGCTCGTGTCGGTCATTACTGGAGATCCGGCTGTGGCTTCATTGTTGATCAGCGCTGGAGCTGATGTCAATGTGCAGGACAGAGACGGGAAAACACCTCTGATGGTCAGAACTTAAACTGTGCTCACTTCATCTGTGTGTGTTTAGCTGGCGCTGCTTCTCATGCTTTTTTGATCAAGTGACGTGCATAATGAAGGGAACCCCTATTATACCCTATTTACAAAATGTAAAATAAGTCACTGATGTCCCTAGAGTGTCTACGTGAAGTTTCAGCCCAAAACTCACAAATAATGTTTCATTTGGTCAAAATTGTGCCGTTGTAGGAAAGTCCTACAACGGGGTTGCAGTTCTTATGAGTACCCACTAGATGGCGCACCTCTCTATTTTAACAGACACTTACCACTTTCACTTTAAGAGCAAGCACATGGCACAATTCACATGTGGGGCACGGTGAGACTGCAAAAGATAAACCTGTGTGCGTTCATGCCAAGGAATTTATTTATATAGTTATTTACTGATTTCCACCAAAAATATGTACAATACTGATGTTAATATTGTTGTGATAATACATGTAATGTTATATTACTCCTTTAATGCATATATTTGCATATATCTGATGTTATATGTCAATCTGTGTTGGGAAGCTAATATGCTAGTCCAAACTATTTATGCTACAGCATGTTTCTTTGTTGAATTAATGGATATATTTTGACTGATGGTGTAATTCAGAGACAATTCTAGATACTATAGTTTGACACTGAATTTATTCATATATTTGAAGATTGTTTTCTGCTGTGATGTTTGACTGTTGTTGTTAATTGATAAACCTGTAATATTTTATTGATATTCAATTTGCCTATTTTATGTTTCAGAACACACACACACATCCCCTCTGTACCTATAATAAATAACGGGTGACCTGTACTAATATACCCATCATTAAAGCTTTTGTTGGATGAAACTCTCCAAGCCCTTTACTCTTTTACCGGAGTCTCCAGTTTTCAAGAACTATCAGAACAATTCAGAGGTTCCACCTCTACAGCCGTTTTGGTGACTGTTGCTTTAAATCCAAATGAGATTGTGCTCTTTTTCAGAAGAGGGCGGAGCTACAAATGCCTATGATTAGTCAACATAGTGGCAGATTCAAAACAAGACTACTGTTATCTGTGGGAAAAAACTGAAAATGTCAAGTGTCTTAGAAGGCAGTCTATAGAGACTGTGTTCATTGGTGCATCCTAAAAATCCACATTTAAAATCCTATTAGTTGCTGACATTATCTTCAGCAGGTTAAATCTCTGATGGCGGATGGCTGCTTCTTACTCAGGGCTGTTTATGCTAATGAGGGAGCGATGGTCAATAATGGGCGGGGCTTTTCCCCGCTGATGACACGTGCAAATAGAGAATGTCATTCAAAGTGTTTCTGCAGACTGTTTTTATAATGATTATAAAAAATACAATTATTAGATTTTTACCATTAGAGGCTGGATATATTCCCACTGTGTTTAACCCCCTTATAAAAGTGATTGTAAATAATAGGTCACCTTTAAAATAAAGCTTAAAATAAAATTCACAACAGCACATCAAATAGAACATAATAATACATACATTCTTCATTTTATAATTCTTAGTGATCTTACTTAAAATTTACCACTTGTGATTTAAAAACAAAAAAATGCTAATTTATGATGTAAAATCACTCAGATGTAACAAAAAAAAACTTATTTTAGTTTCTTATTTTTATGCACTTTTATCCTTATAATTGTTTTATATTTTCATTGTCTTAAGGATGTGTAATTTTCAAAATTGCATTTTGGTTTACACATGCACAGTCATCTAATCTGTTTGAAAACTAGCAAAGGGTTTCACATATTCATGTAAATGACTGTATGTATGAATTGTCTTGCAGGTTGCTGTGCTGAATAACTATGAGCGTCTGGTTCAGATCCTGCTGAAGAAAGGAGCTGATCCAAACATTCAGAATAAGGTGAGAACTTAAAAAATCAGACATTTGCAAAAATGGTATTTTCAACGTATAAAATTTGGAACAAATAAAAAAAAAGACATGTTTTCATCATTCAAAAAAACCATTTCATTATTATAAAAAACAAAAATTGTATATTTATTTTGAAGTCGAAACTGTTCGCTCTTTTTCAACTGATGTTTAATTATCCAAGGAAATTTGTACAGTATTTCCAATAATATATTTTTTTTTCTGAGTTTGGCTGGAATTAAAAACTATTTTAAGGTCAATATTACTAGGCCCCTTACGAATTATTATTTTTTCGAATGTCTACAGAACAAAAGACTGTAAATCAATAACTCGCCTAATTATTCTTACTTACCTAGTTAACATAATACCCTAGCTAAGCTCTTAAATTGTATTAAATTGCAAAAAAAGTTGAAAAAATATTATATACTGTCATCATTGCAAAGACAAAAGGAACTATAATGTTTATATTGATTAAAAATGTGTTGAAATATATTTTAAAGAACGAAAAATTCACAGGAGGGATAATAATTTTGACTTTGACCGCATAGTAGGAGTGTGTGGGAATATATATATATATATATATATATATATATATATATATATATATATATATATATATATATATATATATGCCATGATGAATGTACATAATATTTGACTAGATATTTTTCAGGATACTAGTATTAGTATTCAGCTTAAAGTGACATTTAAAGGCTTAACTAGGTTAATTAGGTTAACTAGGCAAGTCATTGATTAATGATGGTTTGTTCTGTAGACAATCAAAAACAAAGGGGGCAAATAATATTGACCTTAAAATGGTTTAAAACAATAAAAACTACTTGTATTCTAGCCAAAATAAAACAAATAAAGACTTTCACCAGAAGAAAAAATATTATAGGAAATACTGTGAAAAATTCCTTGAAAAAGAAACAAAATTTATAAAAATAATTCTTACTTGAACTATATATAGTTCAATATATATTCTTTCCATTCAATATATATATATTTTTGGGAGAAATCAATACATTTACCTCTGATTATGAAACTGTATCCTGTATTTATTAATCTGACCAGTCTATTTCTATGCTTCAGTGTGGAGTTAGCGCTCTGGAGATGGCCAAAGCATTCGACAGGCAGGTAAATCCACACGTTTCATTAATCAACCTAACCATCAACACTTAAAACTGTTAAAATATAAGCTACATTGCTTTTTTATTTCAGAATATCATCAGTTTGTTGGAGGACGAGGAGTCTGAGAGGCCAAAATAAAGAGAGACATCGCAGAAGGGTTTTATAAACAACTTTATTAGCGCCGGCCTTTATGCAGACCGTTCAACATACGGTATCTGATTTCACATCTCATGATTAATCAAAGACTCATCATCATAAAAAAGCAAGTTTACACCCGTGACACTACAGAAAACGAACATTACATGAGCAGATTTACTGAATGCAGATACAACATGTGAATAAATGATAACTGTGGTTAAAACAAGCAAAGGCAGTGACATAGAGATGTACCGTCATAATCATCTGTAATGCACTGTGTGGTTTAACACTGTAGAAAAGGCAACAGGACATTTCAGACGCCGCCGTGTTCGCTAATACAGTAAATAAAGATGAATTTACAATGTAAACACCGAGATATAATGGCACTCATAGGGTGTCCAGTATATATACAGGCCTGAATGACCCACTTTGCAGATTATAAATGGCTCAGTGGCAACAAATATTAACGTCAAGTGGGTCACACCTCACAATAAGGTTTCATTAGTTAATGCTAGTCAATGTATTAACTAACATGAACTAAGTATAAATACATTAATTGTACAATAACATACTTGTGCAGCATTTATTAATCATAACCTGCATTATTAAAATCCATATTCATACTAGTTACCATTAGTTAATTCACTTTGAGTTAACATGAACTAACAATGAATGACTTTGATGAATAAATACTGTTATAATCGTATTGTTCATGGTTTGTTTGTTAGTAAATGTATAAACTAACATTACCTATTACAACCTTATTGTAAAGTGTCACCATAAAATGATCTCAGTGCCAAATAACAACTATTTTACTTCACCCGCCAATGGAGTGTGAAATTTACTAACCATACAATTAAAGAAACATGTATTTCAGGCTATTCCAAAGATTTTGCAATAAAATACACTACTGTTTAGAACAGGGATGGGCAAACTCGATCCTGGAGGGCCGGTGTCCCTGCATAGTTTTGCACCAACCCTAATCAAACACACCTGCTTGTAGCTTTCTAGTGATCTTGAAGACACTAATTAGGGTGTTAAGGTGTGTTTGATTAGTGTTGGAGCAAAACTCTGCAGGGACACTGGCCCTCCAGGATCGGGTTTGCCCATGCCTGGTTTAGAACTTTTAGGTCAGTACATTTTTTTAGATTTTTACTTTTATTCAACAAAGGTGCATTCAAAAAACAAAAATGAAATATTTCTGAATATTTAGATGTTTTTAAGCCCCCAGATTCCAGATTTTCTTATAGTTGCCAAATATTGACATATCCTGCATTAAACAAAGGAGAATGAAATCATTTTAATGTTAAATAAGATTATATTTAATTGAAAATGTTGTTTAAATGATTTATTAAAGTGTTAGTTTTGTAATTTCCCACCTCATCCTTTATATTTTCCACCATAAATATTTAATAAATCAGTTTTTGATTAGAAATATGGTTTTATTTAATTTGGACAACTTTAAAAGCAGTTTTCTGAATATTTAGATGTTTGTAAACCCTCAGATTCTAGATTTTCTAATAATTTGATATCAGCCAAATATTGACATATGCTGCATTTAAAAAACAAGAATGAAAACTTTAATGTTAAAAAAGTAATTTCCTACATCATATTGTGCGTTTTCCACCATTAATATATCATAAATCAATTTTTGATTAGAAATATGATTGAATTTGGACAACTTTAAAAGCAATTTTCTGAATATTTAGATGTTTTAAGCCCCCAGATTCCAGATTTTCTAATAGTGTTGTCAGCCAAATATTGACATATGCTGCATTAAACAAAGGAGAATGAAAACATTTTATTGTTAAATAAGATTATATTTAATTGAAAATGTTGTTTAAATGAGTCATTAAAGTGTTAGTTTTGTAATTTCCTACCTCATCCTTTATATTTCCACCATAAATATATAATAAATCAATTTTGATTAGAAATATGATTGAATTTAATTTGGACAACTTTAAAAGCAGTTTTCTGAATATTTAGATGTTTGTAAACCCTCAGATTCTAGATTTTCTTATAGTGTTATCAGCCAAATATTGACATATGGTGCATTTACAAAGCATTTTTATTTATATGACAATGTTGTTTAAATGTTGTTCTTTAGACCTTTGGATTTATCATAGATTTAGTTTTGTATCTTTTACATAATTTTCGTAAATTTCCCACCATAAATATATCAAAACTTTATTTTTGATTAGTAATACGGCATTGCTACGACTTTCAAAGCAATTTTCTGAATATTTAGATCTTTTTAAACCCTCAGTTTTTCTAATGATGTGATATCAGCCAAATATTGACATATCCTGCCTTTAAAAAACAAGAATGAAAACTTTAATGTTAAAAGTAATTTCCTACATCATATTGTGCATTTTCCACCATTAATATATCATAAATCAGTTTTTGATTAGAAATATGATTTTATTTGGACAACTTTAAAAGCAATTTTCTGAATATTTAGTTGTTTGTAAACCCTCAGATTGTAGATTTTCTACTAGTGTTATCAGCCAAATATTGACATATGCTGCATTTACAAAGCATTTTTATTCATATAAAAATTGTTGTTTTTTAGACCTTTGGATTTATCATAGATTTAGTTTTGTATCTTTTACATCATTTTCGTAAATTTCCCACCATAAATATATTAAAACTTTATTTTTGATTAGTAATACGACATTGCTCTGACTTTCAAAGCAATTTTCTGAATATTTAGATCTTTTTAAACCCTCAGTTTTTCTAATAATGTGATATCAGCCAAATATTGACATATCCTGCCTTTAAAAATGGCATTTTCCACCATTAATATATCATAAATCAATTTTTGATTAGAAATATGACTGAATTTGGACAACTTTAAAAGCAATTTTCTGAATATTTAGATGTTTTTAACCCCTTAGATTCTAGATTTTCTAATATTGGTATATCAGCCAAATATTGTCATATCCTGCATTAAAAAGAAAAGAAAATGAAAACATTTTAATGTTACAAAATAATTGAATTGATGTTGGTTAAATGTTGTTTTTTAGAACTTAAACTTTAATAGTTTCATTCAAAAAAGGTGCATTTAAAAAATGAAAATGAAAACATTTATAGGTCACAAAAGATTTTATTTAATTAAAAATGTTGTTTAAATGATTTATTCAGAGAGTTGATTGTCAATTTCCCACCATAATTATATCAAAACTTATTGTTTGATTGGTAATATGAATTGTTAATAAGTTAATTTTAACTTTATAGAACAATTTTAATGAAATATTTAGATATTTTTGAAGCCTCAGATTCCAGATTTTCTAATAGTTGTGTACGAGCCAAACATTGACATGTCCTGCATTTATTTTTTATTTTATTGAACTTCGGATTCATCATGGAGATGGTTTTGTAATTTTCAACATCATTTTTGTAAATCTGCCACCATAAATATATCAAAACTTGATTTGTGATTAGTAATATGCATTGCTGAAAATGTAGTTTCGACAACTTTAAAAGCAATTTTCTGAATATTTAGATGTTTTTGAACCCTCAGATTCCCGATTTTCTAATAATGGTATATCAGCCAAATATTGATATATTTAATTATTTTTCATTGAAAATATTTAAATGATTCATAAAAGAGTTTATACTACATCATGTTGAAATTTTCACCATAAATATATCATAAATTAACTTTTGATTAGTAATATGCATTGCTAAGAATTTAGTTTCGACAACTTTAAAAGCAATGACATTTTCTGAACATTTAGATGTTTTTGAACCCTCAGATTGTAGATTTTCTACTAGTGTTATCAGCCAAATATTGACATATGCTGCATTTACAAAGCATTTTTATTTATATGAAAATGTTGTTTAAATGTTGTTTTTTTTAGACCTTTGGATTTATCATAGATTTAGTTTTGTAATCTTTTACATCATTTTCGTAAATTTCCCACCATAAATATATTAAAACGTTATTTTTGATTAGTAATACGGCATTGCTACGACTTTCAAAGCAATTTTCTGAATATTTAGATGTTTTTAAGCCCCCAGATTCCAGATTTTCTAATAGTTGCCAAATATTGACATATCCTGCATTAAACAAAGGAGAATGAAAACATTTTAATGTTAAATAGGATTATATTTAATTGAAAGTGTTGTTTAAATGAGTCATTAAAGTGTTAGTTTTGTAATTTCCCACCTCATCCTTTATATTTTCCACCATAAATATAAAATAAATCAATTTTTGATTAAAATATATGATTTAATTTAATTTGGACAACTTTAAAAGCAATTTTCTGAATATTTAGATGTTTTTAAACCCTCAGTTTTTCTAATAATGTGATATCAGCCAAATGTTGACATATCCTGCCTTTAAAAAACAAGAATAAAAACGTTAATGTTAAAAGTAATTTCCTACATCATATTGTGCATTTTCCACCATTAATATATCATAAATCAGTTTTTGATTAGAAATATGATTGAATTTGGACAACTTTAAAAGCAATTTTCTGAATATTTAGATGTTTTTAACCCCTTAGATTCCAGATTTTCTAATATTGGTATATCTGCCAAATATTGTCATATCCTGCATTAAAAAGAAAAGAAAATGGAAACATTTTAATGTTAAAAAATAATTGAATTGATGTTGCTTAAATGTTGTTTTTATATAGTATATATATAAAAATATAGTATATTTTTTATATAGTATATATATAGTTTTCATTCAAAAAAGGTGCATTTAAAAATGAAAATGAAAAAATGTATAGGTCACAAAAGATTTTATTTAATTAAAAATGTTGTTTAAATGATTTATTCAGAGAGTTGATTGTCAATTTCCCACCATAATTATATCAAAACTTATTGTTTGATTGGTAATATGAATTGTTAATAAGTTAATTTAAACTTTATAGAACAATTTTAATGAAATATTTAGATATTTTTGAAGCCTCAGATTCCAGATTTTCTAATAGTTGTGTACGAGCCAAACATTGACATGTCCTGCATTTATTTTTTATTTTATTGAACTTCGGATTCATCATAGAGATGGTTTTGTAATTTTCAACATCATTTTTGTAAATCTGCCACCATAAATATATCAAAACTTGATTTTTGATTAGTAATATGCATTGCTGAAAATGTATAGTTTTGACAACTTTAAAAGCGATTTTCTGAATATTTAGATCAGGGGTCACCAAGGGCCGGTGTCCTGCAGATTTTAGCTCCAACCCTAATCAAACACAGCTGAATGAGCTAATCAAGGTCTTACTAGGTATACTTGAAACACCCAGCCAGGTGTGTTGAGGCAAGTTGGAGCTAAACCCTGCAGGGACACCGGCCCTCCAGGACCGAGATTGGTGAACCCCTTAGATTCCAGAATTTCTAATAATGGTATATCAGCCAAATATTGATATATTTAATTATTTTTAATTGAAAATATTTAAATGATTCATAAAAGAGTTGGTTTTGTAGTTTCCTACATCATGTTGAAAATTTCACCATAAATATATCATAAATTAACTTTTGATTAGTAATATGCATTGCTAAGAATTTAGTTTCGACAACTTTAAAAGCAATGACATTTTCTGAACATTTAGATGTTTTTGAACCCTCAGATTCTTATTTAATAGTGGTATATTAGCCAAATATTGACATATCCTGCATTAAAAAAACAGAATGAAAACATTTAATTTCATCATAGAGTTGGTTTTGTAATTTTCAACATCATTTTTGTAAAATTTCAACCATAAATATATCAAAACTTGATTTTTGATTAAGAATATGATGTATATATGAATTATATATGAAACATGATTTAATTTAGACAACTTTAAAATACATTTTCAGAATATTTAAAGGTTTTTGAACCCTCAGATTCCTGATTTTCTAATAGTGGCATATCAGTCAAATATTGACATATGATGCATTATAAAAAATGAAAATAAAAACATTTTATAGTTACAAAAGTTTTTATTTAATTGAAAATTAGAGCTGATTTTGTTCTTCCCTACATAATTTGGTAGCTTTCCCACCACAGATATATTAAAACTGGATTTTTCTTGTTAGTAATATGCATTGCTGAGAATTAAATTTGAACTTTAAAAGTGATTTTATCTGAATATTTAGAAGTTTTGAACACTCAGAGTCCAGATTCTAATGGTAATTCTAAGACATTACACATCAATGGAAAGCTTGTTTTATTCAGCCTTTTCCCCAAAACATACCCTTATTACTGGTTGTCATCTAATGTCAAACATTAGACTAATTTCTGAAGGATCATGTGACACTGAAGACTGGAGGATTGATGCTAAAAGTTCAGATTTGCATCAAGTATTAAAATGCATTCTATAATAAATTCACATAGAAAATATTTACTTCAACTAGGAAAAAAATATTACAATATTTAGAGCATTTTCAATCTAATAAATTAAACCTTTGAAAATCATTAAAAAATCATACTGACCTTAAAAGTTTAAATAGTAATGCTTATATTTTGAGTCTTCGCTTTATCATGTCTTTGTTTACAATCTTCTCCATCAATATGCAAAAAACTCCAATGTAACAATTCAACTGAACCATTTATTGTGCTGTGGTTCCCACAGAATTGAGCTAACTTTGACCACTTGCTCCACAACATTTCTAAAATGTCCCCCCCCCCCACATTCTATTCTCTTAGTGCAGTGTTTTCTGCCCCTGACCAATCTCCCATGATCCTCTGCCAGCGAATTTGAGGAAAACAAAAGAGATTTAGGGAATATTTGGGATTCGTGTGTCTGTTTTCATTAAGCACAGTTCAGTTATAACACTGCCTCTGGTTCATTATTATAGGTGGAAATGAAAGGAAATCTTTAAGAGCACAAATGTAGTTTGTTTTGCCACAATAACTCATATGTGGAAATATGGCTTGATGAAGATGAAATCTGGCGGGCACATGTCCTCAGTAAATGTCTTAGAGAACATCCATCATATATGTGACTGCATCTGTGTCCGTCTGTCTTCACGATCAGCTTTCAAATCAACAAAAGGTTGAAACTTGAAGCGTGTAATGTGTTGCACATTTTTTCATGCAAAAAAAGAAAAGAAAAGACAAACATGTGTATACTTAAATGGAGAGAATGTGAAATATCTATTTTTAACGTTTAACATTTTAACATGAACATCCAGATCATATCCAGATCATATTTCATAAAAAAATTAAAATAATGTAGAAATTGTGTTTTTCTTACAACTTTGAAGCCGGTTTTGAGGATAATTCTCATTACTGAAATGCGGTAATATTAAAAGTCTTTTTATTTTATTTAGCACAATAGATTGTATATTTTAAGCACAATTAACATATATATATATATACATATATATATATATACATATATATATATATACATATATATATATATATATATATATATATATATATATATGTATGTATGTATGTATGTATGTTGGCGGTTCATTCCGCTGTGGCGACCCCAGATTAATAAAGTGACTAAGCTGAAAAGAAAATTAATAAATGAATGAATATAGACTTCATTTGTCTATTATTTATTATATATTTAATGTATTATATATGTATTATATATTTAAAAGTAAATTGTGTACTGTATAGAGTATTTAGAAATAATACATATATTTTCTTTAATTACACTAATGTAAATATGAGTGGAGGAAATCCCTAAAATAAAATAAAATAATTTATAAAAAAATCTAAATAAAAATAAAATAATTAAATAAACAAAAAAAATAATAATTTAAATAAAATAAAATAAAATAGGAGTGATTGATGACCTGAACCATTTTTGTTTTGTAAGATTAACCCCTTAAATTTCCATGCACATTTAAAAAAAATGATTATTAAAATTATAATTTGGGGATTTATTTATTTCACTAATGAGAATATGAGTAGAGGAAATCCCTAAAATAAAATAAAATTAGTTAATTAATAAAATTAAATTAAAAAATATATCAAATAAAATAATTATTCATTCATTGATTCATTTTCTTTTGGGCTCAGTGCCTTTATTATTCTGGGGTCGCCACAGCAGAATGAACTGCCAATAAAATTATTAATAAAATAAAATAAAAAGAAATTAAATAAAAAAAATAAATAATTAAAATAAAATAGAGTGAATGATGACCTGAACCGTATTTTTTATGAGATTCACCCTCAAATGTTCATGCACATCTTTTAAAATCCCTTTAGTATGTTAAAAAGCCCTTTTCGTACATCGAATGACACCACAGACACAGATCTGTTAGCAACACTGCAAAACATGCTTTTCTCACTTAGACTTTGTCTCGTTTCTTGTCCAAATATCAAAAAATTATTAAATCAAGAAGCATTTTCTAGACAAGTAAAAAACATTGAACTGTTTTCAGAAATAATAAGTGAAAATTGAGAGTTTTCCTTTGAACCAAGCTAAATACACTCAACGTCCACTTTATTAGGTACACATTACTAGTATCGGGTTGGACCCTCTTTTACCTCCAGAACTGCCTTAATCCTTCATGTAATAGATTCAACAAGGTACTGGAAATATTCCTCAGACATTTTGCTCCATATTGACATGATAGCATCACAGTTGCTGCAGATCTATCAGCTGCACATCCATGATGCGAATCTCCCGTTCCACCACATCCCAAAGGTGCTCTATTGGATTGAGCTCTGGTGACTGTGGAGGCCATTTGAGTACAGTGAACTCATTGTCATGTTCAAGAAACCAGTCTGAGATGATTCACGCTTTATGACATGGTGCGTTATCCTGCTGGAAGAAACCATCAGAAGATGGGTACTCTGTGGTCATAAAGGGATGTACATGGTCAGCTACAGTACTCAGGTAGGCTGTGGCGTTGACACGATGCTGAATTGGTACTAATGGGCCCAAAGTGTGCCAAAAAAATATCCCCCACACCATTACACCACCACTAGCCTGAACCGTTGATACAAGGCAGGATGGATCCATGCTTTCATGTTGTTGAGGCCAAATTCTGACCCTACCATCCACAGCAGAAATGGAGACTCATTAGACCAGGCAATGTTTCTCCAATCTTCTATTGTCCACTTTTGGTGAGCCTGTGTGAATTGTAGCCTCAGTTTCCTGTTCTTAGCTGACAGGAGTGGCACCCGGTGTGATCTTCTGCTGCTGTAGCCCATCCGCTTCAAGGTTGGACGTGTTGTGTGTTCAGAGATGCTCTTCTGCAGACCTTGGTTGTAACGAGTGCTTA
>NC_079446.1:46680076-46690574 GCF_903798145.1 Danio aesculapii | reverse complement strand
GAGATCAGTGTTTTATCAATTATCAGCTGAAAGAAAATCATTCTGAAAGTGATCTAAACAATATCCTCTATATCTTTATCGTCGTAGTTGTGGTGTGAGCTATGCTATTCTTTAACACTGTGAACCATTTTTACAACTGTATGCTTATTGTTATCTTTATAGCTATCACGCTTGGTGTGGCACGGTGGCTCAGTGGTTAGCACTGTCTCCTCACAGCAAGAAGGTCGCTGGTTCGAGTCCCCGCTGGGTCAGTCGGCATTTCTGTGTGGAGTTTGTATGTTCTCCCTGTGTTGGCGTGGGTTTCCTCCGGGTGCTCCAAACACATGCGCTATAGGTGAATTGGATGAACTAAATTGGTCGTAGTGTGTGTGAATGAATGTGTATGTGCGTTTCCCAGTACTGGGTTGCTGCTGGAAGGGCATCTGCTGTGTAAAACATATGCCAGAATAGTTTGTGGTTCATTTGGCTGTGGTGACCTCTCATAAATAAGAGACTAAGTCGAAGGAAAATGAATGATTGCTTGGTGTGAACAGGCCTTTATCGGCTTAATGTGCATATAAACACACTCAGTGTTATGATATTTTCAGATAAATACATCAGCACTAGTATCTGTGCAGTAGGTTTTATAAAACGCATTTGATTAATGAAATCTTGTCCGCTTGTTCTCCAGATTGAGCACAGCTCTGGTACTTTGTCTGCAGTAAATAAATGGCGTTTGCTATTTAATAAAACTACTTATTTAAAAAGAGCCGAACACAATTCTTGAGTTTTTTGGGGATAACTTATGTTCAATTCACTTAAATATATTAAAACTAATAAGTTAACTTAACCCTTTAGCCAGCGCCCCAACGAGGACGCACTGAGGCGCTGTTTTTCCGCATGTCAATGTTTATGAATAGATTACTGTAATGCTCTGTTTGCTGGCTGCCCAGCATCCTCTATTAACAAACTTCAATTAGTACAAAATGCAGCTGCCAGAGTTCTAACCAGGTCTAGAAAATTTGATCACATCACCCCAATTTTATCCTCCTTACACTGGCTGCCTGTTAAGTTTCGTATTGATTATAAAATATTGCTTCTTACATATAAAGCTTTAAATAATCTAGCTCCTGTTTATCTAACCAATCTTCTGTCTCGCTACAATCCAACTCGCTCTTTAAGATCTCAAAACTCAGGGCTTCTGGTAGTACCTAGAATAGCAAAGTCGAGTAAAGGAGGTCGAGCCTTCTCATTTATAGCTCCTAAACTCTGGAATAGCCTTCCTGATAACGTCCGAGGCTCAGACACACTCTCTCAGAAATCTGTTTAGCAAAGCATACACTCACCACTTAGCGGGTTTCCACACAGGTTTCTGCACCTTGTTTATATACACTATGAATAGCAGCTACGCTAATTATTCTCTTTATTCTCTATTTCCAACTGGGGATACTCTTCCCGAGGCTCTCAGACTATGCAGAGTCACTGATTCGATCCAAGACCAACGACGAGATGATCCCAAGGTTTCCATATCCTGGACCAGGCCGTATCCTGAGCAGCTGCTGTGGTGGTCATGGAGGAGTGGAGAACATGAGACTGATTCCTGTGATGCTCCAGAGACAGACGAGTCTTCGCTGAGACCAGCTTCCAGCCTCCGCCACTGAGACTGCAGCTCTGCACAAGACGTTTGGCCAGCGGAGAAATTAAAATGGTCGTGCCCAACTGAGCCTGGTTTCTCTCAAGGTTTTTTTTCTTCACTTCCGCCATTAGTAAAGTTTTTTTTCCTTCTCCGCTGTCGCCACTGGCTTGCATGGTTCGGGATCTGTAGAGCTGCGCATCGTTGGATTTGCTCTTCAGTATTTGGACTCTCAGTAGTGATTATTAAACCACACTGAACTGAGCTCAACTGAACTGAACTTAAACACTACAAACTGAACTACACTGTTCCTATTTACTGTGACCTTTATGTGAAGCTGCTTTGACACAATCTACATTGTATAAGCGCTATACAAATAAAGGTGAATTGAATTACACCAAAAAGAACATGAGTAATCATGGGTAATCTTGAAAAAACTGTACATGAGTTTAAAGCTACAACCCTTAAGCACAGAGTGCAGCTAGTTGTTTTTCAATGGAAAGCTTATAAAGAACGTATTTGCTAAATTTGTGTAAGTTTTGCAGAAAACGCTTATTAGATATGGAGTACATATCATCATAATAACAACACACACACATGCATTCATCGATGTACATCACAGTTTATTTTGAAAGGTAAGAGTCCACAGAAAAACATCCCATGAAGCACATTTAGTCCACCAACACAATAGTGTTGACTTATGGATGGTTATAATTTGTTTATGTCACCACTTCTGCCGGAGACCTATTGTTTACATCGTTTTACCATGGTACTTACACGCGAAAACGGCGTCTTTGTAGTAAAAGGCAAGTCTATGTCATAGATTACAGTGTTACAGATAAAAATTTTCCTCATGATTTCATAATGTATAACTTTTTATATTGTTTTTAACATGTAACGTCTCCTTTCACCACAGTAAAGCTCAAGTGTCTTCTTTCCAATGATACATAATTTGTGTTTGTAGCTTACTGAAGTCAGGAACTGTTACTATTAAAAGTTAGGTAGGTGTAAATCCACAAAATTGAGTGCTGGCTAACAGGTTAATTCCTTCATGTAGTCCCAAGACAATTTGATTGTATAGATCCCAACATTTCTTTTACAGTGTGTGAATAAAGATGTAGAAGCACCTTTTCTTCCTTAAGTGAGATCTGCCTTTATTACATTTGCATATGTTTCATTTATTCACTTTCCTTCAGCTTATTCCCTATATTCATCAGGGGTCGCCACAACGGAATGAACCGCTAACCTTTCCAGCATATGTTTTGCACAGCAGATGCCCTTCCAGCCGCAACCCAGTATTGGGAAACACCCATTCACACACACTCATACACTACCGCCAATTTAGTTTATTCAACTCGTAATAGCGCATGTGTTTGGACTGTGGGGCAAACCGGAGCACCCAGAGGAAACCCACGCCAACACAGAGAGAACATGCAAACTCTACACAGAAATGCCAACTGACCCAGCCAGGACTCAAACCAGCAACCTTCTTGCTGTGAGGTGAGCATGTGTCATTGTTGCGTCTTTAAAATGACAACTGCACCAGCAGCAACATTTCCGCGAACAGATTTAAAGCCTCGGGAAACACCTGAAGCGCTGCTGCGACACAAACAAAAGCCTTTCTCTGCAGTGCTCCGGCGTGACAGATGCGTCTCCAGCTTTTTTTTTTTATTTTACACTCGACTACAGCTTTAAATCTGGAGGAGCGACTGCTAATGATGCACAAATCACTGGAGAGCAGAAAAAAAAATGTAAAAATCACAGCACATATGCAGCGCTGGAGGACAACATGCACATGACTCAGTGAACGATGCTTTCAGGCACAAAACACTGGGGATGCAACTGTTTTCAGTTCTGTACATCAAAAAAAAATACAGTGCTGTTTTAATCATTGCATACACAGAACACAAAGAGGTCTTGCATGCATGATCGTACATGATAACGATTAGGATATAGTTCTAGAAATCACAGTTAACTCATTATTTAGTCGCTCTTAAGTGGTTCGAAACACATTGGCGTTTCTTTATTTTGCTGAACACTAAGGAAAATATTTTGAAGAAAGCTGGAAAACTGTAACCATTGACTTCCATAGTAGGAAAAACACATACTATTGAAGACAATGATTATCAGGTTTTCAGCATTCTTCTAAATATCTTCTTTTGTATTTAACAGAAGAAAGGAACTCATAAAGGTTTGTAACAAGTAAAGGGAGAGTAAATAGTGACAGAATGTTCATTTTAGGGTGAACTATAACTTTAATTACATTTTTTTAAAGCTATATAGATGCTTTGAACAATAAACTTTCATTCATTCATTCATTTTCCTTTGGCTTAGTCTCCTTATTCATCAGGGCTCACCAAAGAGGAATGAACCGCCAACTTATCCAGCATATGGCAGTGTGAACCAGGCGTAACACTATTGAGTTGTACCAAAAAATCTAGGTAATTTGAACAGGCTGCAGGAATCAGTTTTGAGTGTTGTCTCTTATTTCTTAAATACTTCAGAAATTGTTTACAGAATTAGCTTTTATTCGAGCAATTCTTAAATAATTAGAGAAATGCTAATGATAATGTTTTTTAACAAACAACTGCTTGATATCTAAATATATCAAAGAAATTTAGGTTTAGTTTTCCCCTCCGGTGTGCTGAAAATCAATTCAAAACTGACAAACACAGCAAAACACACACGTACCTCCAAATCTCCACAGTCGCACTGCTCTCCCTCCTCCACGTATCCGTTTCCACACTTCTGTCCTCCATAAAGCACCTTTACCTCCGGCATGTTAAACAAGCACATGCCCACACCTTTCTCCAAACTTGCTGCCAGATCCTTCTTACTGCACGTGCTGAAGACCGTCGGGAAAGGGTACCTGAGACGAAAAACAGCACATCAGTGGTGATTTCAAACCTGCAACTTTTTTTTGGAGTTCATTTAATAGAAACTTTATTTCTATAAAATTTTGTAAAAACTTCAATAAAAAAAAAACGATCTTCACAAAGACGACTAAAATTTTTATTATTATCAACTTACACACAAGTTTTAGTATCAACTTTTGTTACTATCAACCTATGCACAGGCTTTAAAGGCCTCGCCCTCTTCTGGAAAAGGGGCGGAACAGAGCAACTCATTTGCATTTAATGAGACACACACAAAAAATCTGCATTTTTGTTACCATTCCAAAAGGTGCACTTACAGCAGAATATATTAAATGTTGTGAAGTACAATGAAAACCTGTGTTTTTGAAGATAAAAGTTATATTAAACTTTGTAATAAAAAATATAATACAATCTTCACGAAGAGCCATCAACAAATGCACAGGCTGTAAAGGCTCCACCCTCTTCTAGAGAGAGGGCAGAGCGCAGCATCTCATTTGCATTTAAAGAAACACACACACAAAAAAATCTACATTTTTGATTCCACTCTAGACGGTGCATTTACAGCAGATAATAAATGCTGTGAAGTCACTTTTTTGAAGCGAAACTATCACTTATATTACATTTTGTAAATAATGTGTCCACAAAGAAGACTATTACATTTTTTTATTACTTTCAATATATGCACAGGCTGTACTTTCAACGTTAGTTACTATCATCATATGCTATTTTAATGATGAAAAAATCCACTTTGCGTCATGGCGCATGGTCTAACAGGGTTGAGCTTATTCTTCTAATGAATTATAGGTGTGTTTTGAGAATAAACCAATCAGAGTCTCATCTTCCATTTCCTTTAAGAGCCAGTTGCGCCGCACCATGGTGTATTTGCTATTTACATGGCGGACTTTGTAAGTGGAAAAATTGAGCGCTTCACTAGTGAGAAAACAGCTACACAGAGCATCTACAGCGATAGAATGAGAGATGAGCCTCCACATTATTTACTTTCACTCTCGTGGATAGGGAAACTTCTTGTATGCACAGACATCCATTAGCCTACATAATTAATTTTGTTTGTTAAGTGCAAAGATTTGTTTCAAAACTATTTCTAAATTCAGTTCTAATTTCCAGCAAACGAATAAATGAACAATAATAATGAAGTGTGGTCAAAAAACGGAGTTATTTGCAAATACACATGCTGTGCCCCATATAGTCAAAAACCTGACAGGTGGGCAAATCTAAGCTTGTTTTTAATAAAACAAATATAAATATGCATTTAATAAATAATACTGCTAATAATGATAACATTATTACAACTGCTAATAATGATAACATTATACAATTGTTATGAATAAACTGAAAAAGCCCCCCGAGATGAAGAAGGCATGAAAGTATGGTTTTTATATTTATGTAGGCTAGAAAATAATATTTTCGAAATATTTTAATCCTTTAATTCCTTTTCATTTGTAAAGATATTTGTGTATTGCTGTACATCCTGTGTGTATTAAGCAATGTGTAAGCGAGGCGCTGGACTATAGACCGGCTTTGATCTGGTCTATTGAACAGACTATTTAAGTTCCTCAAAATAGCAATGCGCCTCAACACCTCTCCTTTTTAGACCAGAACGCCTATGGGCACACATATGAGCGCAAATGCATTTGCTATTTAAACAGCGTGCTGCAAAACATCAAAATGACTCTTGCGCCAAGCTGAAACTCGCAAACAACAATTGCGTCATGCCTTATTGAGCTGGGTGTATGATAGGGCCCTATATGTTAATAGTAACTTAATTGAACAGTCTTCATTCAAAAGAAAGATTAATACGATCTCTGCAAAGAAAGCACAGGATGTAAAGGCTCCACCCCCTTCTGGAAAATGGGCAGAGCAGAGCAGCTCATTTGTATTTAAAGAAACACACAAAAATTCTACATGTTTGATTCCACACCAGAAGGTAAATTTACAGTAGAACACAATGCAAAATGAGTTGCTGATCTCTGCCCCTTTTCCAGAAGAAGGTGGAGCCGTTACAGCCTGTGCATATGTTGATAGTAACTTAATTGAATAGTGTTCATTTATAATACATGTCAACATATGCACACATGAATGGACCAATCAGATAGTGGAACTCCTGCCAAGAGATTGACGTTATCCTGTAAGTGCTGATTGGCACCAGGACTGAAACGATTCCCAGAGGAGAGAACAGCAAGAGATAAGAGATATTTATGAGTGCTGGACCTGTAAGAAACCCCACTGACTGCATTCAGCAGATCCCCTGAGCTGTGAACTGGAGAAGCGGGAAGTGTTTGTGTGAGCGTGTGCCAACTCTTCAAATCACACATGGCTCAGTTTAGCTGCATTTGGACTGAATTATCCAGCAAATCAAAATAGACCTGGTGTGTGTTCATTTTATTCACCGTTATCATTATTGCAACCTAGAAAGCCCTTAGCAGCCACGTTAGCAAACACCTTAGCTACTCCTAAGCAACTACTCGAGTAGGTTCTAGGGGTGGGCGATATGACCTAAAATTAATATAAATATTTTTCATCTTTTGAACGGTGACGGTATAATATCACGGTATTACTTTCAATAGCAAAATAATATACATCTCAAGGAAGAACGGACAAAAGAAAGTCTCACTTCTATCACACTTTAAAAGTTTGGGTTTGGGTCATTGTAAATGCTCAGTCTCCTTATGAGCTGATCTTCATTTCTCTGTGTTGGTGGAATAAAGCAGGCGAGTCAGCCGCACCAATTTATGAGCAGACAGAGCAGGATTCTCATGATGACCACCAGCGCAATTCCGCTCTTTGTTATGAGCCGTAGTTTCAGTGTAAACTTAGTAAAGGTGAGTTTCTTTGGCGATGATGTGTACAGTGTTAGATTTTATATTTAGCGGACATTTGCGCTGAACACGCGGTGAATGCAACGCATCGAGATTCGGGCACCTTCTCCGAAAACACTCGATTGATCTCAGCTGGCGGATCAACATTTACCTCATGTCATGATCGCTGTCATCTGCGCCATTATTATTATTATAACTTTAGGTGAGGTTTGCAAACCTGTGCACTTTTCACTCTTCACCCGTTTGCATTTCCTGCAGTAACAAAAGCTCCCTGTTATCTGACAGCGGGAAGCGTTGAGTGACTGACAGCTATATGAACCAATACAGCAGCAGGGTAGAGCGATTCAGCAAGTTTTTAGAGAAAATCAAATCAGATTGCACTACAACCATTATAGTCAGACACACAAATGCTCCCAAATATATTATGAGGGCGCATAGATTAAATTTCGGGCGCTCATGCAACCAAAATGGTTGCAATTTCGAGCCCTGTAGTATAAGGACATGTATTCAGACCACAACTGAACGTTTGAAGAAAATTGAATGCCTTATTATTTAGAATTAGCTAATATTGATGTAAATGCAGCCGTTCAAGGCGCATAATTGATTTATTACGGTATTGACGGTTTTAGAAAATCCATGACGTGGCGCAATGTCACACCGGTGATGACTATGACACCGGTGTACCGCCCACCCCTAGTAGGTTCTACATTTGAATTTGCGTTTACTACACGACACTTAAAAGAGTGCAATCTAAATCAGTGATTCCCAAAGTGGGGGTTGCAGGACAATGACAGAGCGTTGCTTGGGGGGAAACCGGAGCACCCGGAGGAAACCCGCGACCCAGAACATGCAAACTCCACACAGAAATGTCAACTGACCCAGTCGAGGCTCAAACCAGCGACCTTCCTGCTGTGAGGCGATCGTGCTACCCACTGTGCCACCGTGACGCCCTCTTGGTGATTTCCAAAAGTCAAATAAATTTTATGAAACTATTAGAACTATCATATTTTATTTATAACACACACACAAGATAAAAAATAGTTACGAGTTACAAAAAAAAAACCGACAACATGCAAATGAAAAGCCATCCGCCTTTACATTTTACGTTAGATTAACCTTACAGCAATAGTGTCAGATGTAGCAGATTGATTTTATAGCACCAGGTTAAACTTTCTGACACCTTTAAATTATTAAAATTACCAAAAATTACCAAAAATTAATACATCAAGTGGCAGTCTCCTAATATGCTCATGCTTATATGCTGTAGGCCTGTTGATGTGTTTATTTTTACAGTGCATGTGTAAAGTATTGATAGCGCTTCACTTTTTCCACATTGTTTTTATGTTACAGCGTTATTCCAGAATGGATTAAATTAATTTATTTCCTCAAAGGTCTAAACACAATACCCCATAATGACAATGTGAAAAAAGAGTTCTTGAAATTATTGCAAATTTATTAAAAATAAAAAAGCTGAAAAATCACATGTACACCAGTATTCACAGCCTTTGCCGTGACGCTCTAAATTGAGCTCAGGTACATTCTGTTTCCACTAATCATTCTTAAGATGTTTCAGCAGCTTCATTGGAGTTCACCTGTGGTCAATTCAGCTGATTGGACATGATTTAAAAAAGGCATACACCTGTCTATATAAGGTCCCAGGGTTGACAGTGCATGTCAAAGCACAAACCAAGAATAAAGACAAAGGAATTGTCTGTAGACCTCCGGGACAGGATTGTCTCGAGGCACAAGGCTGGGGAAGGTTACAGAAAAATTTCTGCTGCTCTGAAAGTTCTAATGAGCGCAGTGGCCTCCATCATCTGTAAGCGGAAGATGTTTGGAACCCCCAGGACTCTTCCTAGAGCTGGCCGGCCATCTAAGCTGAGTGATCGGGGGAGAAGGGTCTTAGTGAGGGAGGTGATCAATAACCCGATGGTCTCTCTGTCTGAGCTCCAGCGCTCTTCTATTCTGAATGAAAACCTGCTTCAGAGTGCTCTTGACCTCAGACTGGGGCAACGGTTCATCTTCCAGCAGGACAATGACCCAAAACACACCGCCAAAATATCAATGGAGTGGCTTTACAACAATGAATGTGAATGTCCTTGAGTGGCCCAGCCAGAGCCCAGACCTAAAACCTATTGAACATTTCTGGAGAGAGCTGAAAATGGCTGAACACCGTTGCTTCGCATCCAACATGATGGAGCTTGAGAGGTACTGCTAAGAGGAATGGGCAAAAATTCCCAAAGACAGGTGTGCCAAGCTTGTGGACTTGAAGCTGTAATTGCTGCCAAAGGTGCATCAGCAAAATATTGAGCAAAGGCTGTGAATACTGATGTACATGTGATTTTTCAGGATTTTTTATTTTTAATAAATTTGCAACAATTTCAAAAACGTTTTCCACATTGTCATTATGGGGTATTGTGTGTAGAATGTTGAGGAAATAAATGAATTTAATCCATTAAATAAGGCTGTAACATAAAAAATGTGGAAAAAGTGAAGCGCTATGAATACTTTCCGGATGCACTGTGTATGTTTGTATATTTATAAGCTTCTTCCAGGATGCTGGGGGTCTCGAGTCACTGGCATTGATATTTAGGTGGGCGTAGGCTGAAAAGTTTGGAAACCCCTGATCTAAAAAGTACGAATGTGAAATGTATGCATGGAACTCGGACGCACTACATCCACCATGTCATTATTATGTGATCTACCTGTGTCAGTTGCAGTGCTTCATGCCTAGTCATGTCATTCATGAATTCAGACATACTACTCAGCTTGCATACTGTTTTTAATGTAGTATATACACTCACTGGCCACTTTATTAGGTACACCTTATTAGTACTAGGTTGAACCCCCCTTTGCATTCAAAACTGCATTAATCCTTTGTGGCATAGATTCAACAAGATATTGGAAATATTCCTCAGAGATTTTGCTCCATGTTGACATGATAGCATCACGCAGTTGCTGCAGATTTGTCGGCTGCACATCCATGATGCGAATCTCCCGTTCCACCACAAAGTGGATGTGCTTATTTGAGTTACTGTTGGCTTTCTATCAGCTGGAACCAGTCTGGCCATTCTCCTCTCACCTCTGGCATCAACAAGGCATTTGCACCCACAGAACTGCCGCTCACTAGATATTTTCTCAGACCATTTTCTGTAAACCCTAGAGATGGTTGT